>NC_135567.1:6554898-6567398 GCF_964340395.1 Glandiceps talaboti | reverse complement strand
AATTACTGTCCTGGTCCCTACACCCAGATATAGTGAACAAACACATAAAAATTAGTGTCCTGGTCCCTGCCCCAGATACAGTGAACAAACACATAAAAATTAGTGTCCTGGTCCCTGCCCCAGATACAGTGAACAAACACATAAAAATTAGTGTCCTGGTCCCTGCCCCAGATACAGTGAACAAACACATAAAAATTAGTGTCCTGGTCCCTGCCCCAGATATAGTGAACAAACACATAAAAATTACTGTCCTGGTCCCTACCCCAGATACAGTGAACAAACACATAAAAATTAGTGTCCTGGTCCCTGCCCCAGATACAGTGAACAAACACATAAAAATTAGTGTCCTGGTCCCTGCCCCAGATACAGTGAACAAACACATAAAAATTAGTGTCCTGGTCCCTGCCCCAGATACAGTGAACAAACACATATAAATTAGTGTCCTGGTCCCTACCCCAGATACAGTGAACAAACACATAAAAATTAATGTCCTGGTCCCTACCCCAGATACAGTGAACAAACACATAAAAATTAGTGTCCTGGTCCCTGCCCCAGATACAGTGAACAAACACATAAAAATTAGTGTCCTGGTCCCTACCCCAGATATAGAGAACAAACACATAAAAATTAGTGTCCTGGTCCCTGCCCCAGATATAGAGAACAAACACATAAAAATTAGTGTCCTGGTCCCTACCCCAGATACAGTGAACAAACACATAAAAATTAGTGTCCTGGTCCCTACCCCAGATACAGTGAACAAACACATAAAAATTAGTGTCCTGGTCCCTGCCCCAGATACAGTGAACAAACACATAAAAATTATTGTCCTGGTCCCTACCCCAGATATAGTGAACAAACAGAGAAAAATTAGTGTCCTGGTCCCTGCCCCAGATACAGTGAACAAACACATAAAAATTACTGTCCTGGTCCCTACCCCAGATATAGTGAACAAACACAGAAAAATTAGTGTCCTGGTCCCTGCCCCAGATATTGTGAACAAACACATAAAAATTAGTGTCCTGGTCCCTACCCCAGATACAGTGAACAAACACATAAAAATTAGTGTCCTGGTCCCTGCCCCAGATATAGTGAACAAACACAGAAAAATTACTGTCCTGGTCCCTGCCCCAGATACAGTGAACAAACACAGAAAAATTACTGTCCTGGTCCCTGCCCCAGATACAGTGAACAAACACAGAAAAATTAGTGTCCTGGTCCCTGCCCCAGATACAGTGAACAAACACATAAAAATTAGTGTCCTGGTCCCTGCCCCAGATACAGTGAACAAACACATAAAAATTAGTGTCCTGGTCCCTGCCCCAGATACAGTGAACAAACACATAAAAATTAGTGTCCTGGTCCCTGCCCCAGATACAGTGAACAAACACATAAAAATTACTGTCCTGGTCCCTACCCCAGATATAGTGAACAAACACATAAAAATTACTGTCCTGGTCCCTGCCCCAGATACAGTGAACAAACACAGAAAAATTAGTGTCCTGGTCCCTGCCCCAGATACAGTGAACAAACACATAAAAATTAGTGTCCTGGTCCCTGCCCCAGATACAGAGAACAAATAGAGAAAAATTAGTTAAGAATGTAGAACAGAGTGTATAAAGAGAAAACAATGCAAGGAATGTGAAATATTAATAATTCAGGTAACTTACAAGTTATACACTGTGATTATATTAAACATTGTTGTGAACTTAATAGCACTATAGTTTATTTGAATGAAGCGATTGTTTTAATAAATTGGTCAGCTTTGGTTTCTGTATGTTGGTGGTGTGAGCCTCACCACTGCCAATTCTTTGACTAAAATAAGTGGGCAAGGATTGAACCATAATTGTACTCTTGTCAATCCAGCCCTTGTGATGACTAATCAATCTTTCAATCTGCAAGGTACTGGTGTGAGCCTCAAGCCAGTAAGTAGATAAAATCTACCTGAGTTCCCCAGTTATTTTACCAGGGTTCCCTACCAAAACTATGATATAATGCATTGGAAACTGCGCCTGTTTTATATACCACTAGTATTCCCCTGTCTGTTTCTGGGGTTCCCAACGTTGGCAAAAACACTGACAGACTGAAAGACCATTACTGTAATATATATCCTATGGCAATGATAATAATTATATTTGATTGAAGACTTACAATTTGAAGTGTGGGAATGTGGATAAATTTGCATTACTGTTATTATTCCCTAATTAGATTGATTTTATTGTCATGTGTTATTATAATAACAGTTGTGATAAGAATGTAGTCATATCTACATAGTTCTATTGTCTGTATTGATGTTATGGAAATCAATTGACATTAGTTTTACTTATACACAAATTGAATGACATTTAGATGTTATGTAACAATGTGTGTGTAAGTATGTCACTTTAAAATTATGATGTTGTATAAGAATCTATATGTGTATGCTAATGGTATCAGAGTAGGGCACTTATGGTATTATATAACTGTATGTATGTATGTATGTATGTATGTATGTATGTATGTATGTATGTATGTATGTATACACACACACAGGTAGATATACATTGTACACACAGATATACCAGTACACACAGACATACATACATACATACATACATACAGACATACATACATACATACATACATACATACATACATACATACATACAGATATAGACACAAACTGTTCAACCTTATTTGGTACACGTCACATACTCATACTGTACTATAATTTCAATAATTAATTGGTGATTTATTAAAACTAATTCAAGGCTATCAAATGCAAGTATAGATAATCATGTCTACAGTTTACATTTCAATAAATATACAATAATTCAATTTGTAAAAATAATACATTCATTGGCTGGTTAGTTTTAATAATTAATGAAAGTGTCTGATATAAACAAAGCATGTATTGTTCCACCTAATGTATGATATCATTCATGTACTAAAAATAATATGGTATTTGTATCCAGAATAAATACCCTACCACTCCCTCAAGTTAAAATTAATAGCCCCCTCCTCCCCCAAGATAATATTAATAACCCCTTCTGATCACAGGCTAATCAAATACCTATGAAATATTAAAACATTTTATTTGAACTAAAATTACATGGACGGTCACTTAGTGAACTTAGACAGTCAGCTGTTTACTATATATGTATAGACAAAACATGTAAAGCTGTGTACTGATAAGGTCAAAGGTCAAATGAGATGTTAGGTCAAAGGTCAAATGGACATGCATACAGGCTTTTTGTTAGTTATTATACACAGAATAATTTTTCTATTCCCTTGGGAAGTGATGAAAAGTATAGGTGACCTGTAAAATTGATCGCTGGCCCCCAAACAGGTATTGATAGTTTGTAAAGCCATCTACTAGCCATTCAGGAGAATATGTTGGCACTGTCTTCTATTCATCATAGTATCTATGCAGGGGGTTGTCAACCTATGTAACCTATATACAGCAGGGTATGAATTAAGATGAGTGATGTGAGACATGGCAGGAATGGTTGGTTGGTTGGTTGGTTGGTTGGTTGGTTGGTCAGGTGGAAAACATCACAAAACAAAGCATGGTTGCTGTAATTGACATACACTCGCCAACAAATATATTGCCATGGTAAAATATATGGAAAACTCTGTCAGCTTTGTGATATTTCCCCATTTTTGTTACCATGGTTTCCAGACAGTCAAGTAACATAGCGAAAAGATAACCAAATCTCTATGTAGCAAATGTGCATAAACAAGATGGGGGACATCTGGTAAAATTTACATAGAGTTGCATACTAGTATTGTGTACATTATTTTTGATGGAAACCCCAGTAATTGAGGTCTTAATATAGTAAAATTTCATAGAGTTGCATATCGCTAGTATCATGTGCATTCATTTTGCTGGAAACCAGGGGCCTTAATCTAGTAAAATTATGATATCTTGATTGGAACCCCCAATAAAATGCCTGAGTATATATCAGTAGTTCTTTAGAAAAACACTTCTTGAGGTGTGGTATGTCATGTCATTCTGTTACTACTACTACTACTACTACTACTACTACTACTGGATATTAATTTTTGTTTCATTTCATTCTCACTGTCTCAGTCTTACACAGATAGATTTGTAATATATGCATTGTGTAGTACAGGATGTACATGAGGATGAGGCCAAATAAAAATAATTGTTTGGTTCCGGTTACCCAACCCCCCACCTAGCTTTCACTGCAGAACCTAAACTTTTTTTTACGTATTCGAGAAAAAATAATAAAGTTGCAAAAACTGTGAAGTCTCATGACAAATAGTGAACCCAGAAACTGCCAAAAACTTAAAAAAAATAAAAATAAAACTGTTCTTCCAATTTGTAATAGGTGTACATCTGATAGGAAGAAATAAACAACACAGAGACCATTTGGAAAACAATGGAAAACCTGAAATAGACATTCATACAGAAACAAAAATATGCTAAATCAATATTTTTGGCTATGGCAAGGGGGGGGGGGGGGTACTTAAAATAAATTGGGGGTTTGACAAAAAATCTCCCGACCATGCCCCACCCACTGTAAGGGAACTTCCGGTAACCACAATTGCAGGACACTCAGGCTTAGTTAGTTATATTTACAAAAACAAACAAACAAGACAAACAAACTATAAATAAATAAATTCTGAAAAGCATCAACACAATTGCAAATCATTATCAACTACAAGAATTACTAATACTATAAGTTTTCCTGTATTCAAAATGGTCACAATTGTACATGGAGCTCGAACCTACAACTTGTAGATTCCAAGCCAGCCACTTCTGTAAGACCCAATTCTCTCCTCACAACTGACAATTCATTTACTATATGCCATACAGTTGTCACAGCAAACATGAGGGTAACTAACTGTACATTTGCTTTAGGTATATCCTGATGTCAAAAAGTGTTGTGAGGGAACATGTTGATGACACATCATTAATAACATGGCGAGGTATGTGAGTGAGGATACACAATTTACACTTGTTTTGTAGACAAATTTTAGAATTGTGAACTGAATGTCATCAGTTTTATGTTCTGACAAAGACATTCATCAAAATTGTACAATGTCTTAAGTTACAGTAGAAACCAGTTAACCTAAAACAGAACAATGTGTGGTTCAACACAAAATCTTACAATGCTACAAATTTATCATCTAGGATGTCAATATTTATACTACAATTACTACATTTCATCATCTACAATGTAGAGAACCAAAATGTTATCAACATTGCTACATGTTTTTTTGCATAGGTTACCAATGTCTTAGATTGTCAACATACATGGAGTAACAATATATACTTAGTTGGTGATGATCTGCTTAAATACTGGTATCTCATAGAAAGAAATGTACCACAAGTAGTAATGTTGGTAGGATTTTTGCTGTGACTGACAGTAAAATGTAGCAATATGAATAATATTTTTGTCAAGACAGAATGCTGTGTTTCAGGACAACTGGATTCCATTGTATATAGTTTTAAAGATCAAAATTCATTTAAATAAACATTATGGAGTCAACCGCACTGATGGAACAAGTTAAATTATGAAGCCTTCAGTAATTCAAAGGGCGGGGGGGGGGGGGGGGGGGTTGACCAGTGGAATTAGGAGGAGGAATGGGGGGGGGGGGTCAACCTTTACAAATCGGTACTTGGAGAAGGGCCATATTTTAGAAAATGGGATAGGGGAGGGTCACATTTTACTTTTACTAACTATGTAGTTTAGCATTATTTTGTGATTTTGGCATCCTATCACTCCACATCATAGGCAAACTACTTGTGAAATAACCTGTAGGTTGGCACTTAGTGACCACTCAAAAATTAAATTAATATTATTTTGATTGTTGACACTGTACTTTACATTGTTATAAGCTATGGTTATGAAATGATCAAAACATGTTCACTTTTACTATGTCATTTGTGTAACCATGGTAATGAACAGTCCAGTGTTGCCATAAATTAATGGTTTAGGTGTTGGGTTTTGTATCATAATATCAGACCATGTCATCAAATCACTGCTGACATTGACAACCATATGGCATATAGTAAATGAATTGTCAGTTGTGAGGAGAGGAGTGGGTCTTACAGAAGTAAAATGGGAACAGTTTGGTATATAGAAATCTATAGTTATAGATACCAATGTAGGTTTGTACAAAATTCAAGATAAATACATTACTACTGAGGGGGTAAAAATTAATGTTTTACACTATAGATATCTATAGTTATATACAGTTATATACCAATCTAGGTTTAAATGTTAAGAATGTTCATAAAGTATTAGAATTCAACCAGTCACCATGGTTAAAACAATATATTGATTCTATAAGTCAAAAAAGAGGTAATACAGACAACTCATAATAAAGATTTTTTGAAAGACTGATTGCCTTGATATTTGATGGGACATACCATAGGGCATGTAGATGGAAAATTATTCAAATGAAAATGATTGCATCAGAGATGTGTACGTGGTTTGGGTCAAAAATCTATAATACCAAAACTACTGAGCAGATTAACCTGTAATGTGATAGGAGTAAGATTAGGGGTGTTAATTTAAGAATTGCTGGTGAAGTGATGGTCCTATCAGTGATATGCAAATTAGGTCTGGTGGGAACGTACTTAGGTGTGTTTAGATTTAGAAGTACTGATGATATGCTGATTTTATCAGTGATATGCAAATTAGAGCATAAAAATGTGTCTTTTGTGGGTGGAGCAGGGGAGTCTGCTATCACAAATATCATAACCTCCCTAAACTGAATGATTGGCACATAGTTATATGGTGTGTTACAATAAAACTCAATGATTCCTGTGTGCAATTATTTCTGATAAACAGGGGTTAGCTGAGTTTAAAGACTGTTTGTTTTACACATATCAATATTATAATATTAGTAATACTACAAGTGACAATGGAATTAACAAGTTATTTTTATATATTTTTCTATCAAGGTTATATTCTAGATTTTTTGTGTAATGATTTCAAAACCTCACACCCCACATATTATCAGCAATCAGAACAACAAAAGTCTGTATTTTTGCCATTTACACAGCTTTTCTAGTCCATTCACAGGGAAAACGTAGCCTCAGATTGTTATCCACATTTGCTAATCATGTTGTCATAATTACAATTTGAATACATGCTAAGATATAGATATTCTTAGAAGCCAAAAGATCAATGTCAGTTTAATGAACGACCTTTAATTCAATAAGTTTAACTTGGGCTAACTTCAATAAACAATCTTTTCCCCCAAATAATGATGAAACAATTTTGTATGTTCCTACAATCTCAACATGACTTCTATGCGACTTGTCTTTAATTTCCAATATTTTCAGAAATTACAAAACTTAACATCAGACCAAAGTTTTTCACTGCTAGTCACAATCGTTTATGACATCCCATATCAAGTGTACAAATGCACCAGTTACATTTATTTTAATTACCATCCCAGTGAGGTATCTCTAAATGCAATCAGACTGTAAATAGTGTTGTCAGTGTGAAGTAAAAGGTTCAATTGTCATGAAACACCAGTTATTAAACACATATGTAATAAGACAAGGATATCTCACTTACAGTTATTGATAATTACAGTTGGGACAATCTCATTACACTGTTAGCTGTGACAGCATTGTTTACAAATGGACTATAGTTGGAAGGTCCACATGCTAACCTTCCAATTAAAGTGGTGTTATTTTACACTGGATATGGATGATATTAATAATTAGATCCCATTGTATATAGTATTAAAAAGCAAAACTAATTGAAAGGAAATTTGTGGAGTCAAACCCACTGATAGTCTGGATGCCAAACTATGGTTTCAAACCCTAACCACAGTCTGGTCAAAGTCCCTTAATCAGCACACATTCCTGTGCTCCCTCATACAGCGTTCATATAAACATGATTATGTTGTTGAGTCCCCATGTGATTTAGTTTAAATTCTACTGGTGGTGGAGTCCTGGTTGGACATTGGACATTGTAAAAACAGCTGTACCAAATTAATATTTAATGAGCAGTGATGACACCCCTTTATTACTAGTGGTATGTGCTGTTCATGTTTTACTCACAATGAGGTTGAGCCATAATTAACATCTTTCGTCAGAGCCTTGACTATATTGCGAGTGAAGGTATAAATCATAAAGATACTGTATAGGAACTAGACTAAACCACTGATGAAACAAGTTAAATTAGAACAGTCCAGTATGGTATATTCAACCTGTTGTGTTCTTAGGATGTAGGTATTAGTATTATCTGTCAATACAGGGATACGATATCTTTCACGTAGTCCTAGTCAACACTTTTAGATCACACTCTGTCAGAGACAAACCTTTCAACAATTGTGTCTGTTGTGATTTATTATTATAGTCCTTTTTATTAAGTCTTTCATCCAAAGTTTTGGTTAATTTAACAAACACCTACAGGTAGATTCTCCATCGTGATTAATACACATTGATGATACTGACACCACAGGTCTTGCCTTCTCCTTTTGACATCCTATCTGAGCCAACCTCTTCCCAACAATTTATGTCTTCCTTTGAATTCAATTCTCTTTGTTACTTCTCTACCAACTGAAATAAAGAGAATGATTGAACGAAAATTAAAACAATCTGTTCAAGTGCTAAAGAACACTCATTAAAATTTTTAGCACAACTGAACTGATAAGGTTCAATAGTGCTTTAGGCATCACTATTTAAGTGTCTGTCTGTCTGTCTGTCTGTCTGTCTGTCTGTCTGTCTGTCTGTCTGTCTGTCTCTGTCTGTCTCTGTGTGTGTGTGTCTGTGTGTGTTTGTTTGTGTGTGTATGTGTGTGTGTATGTTTAAACAACTTAAAATCAAAAACTGCTGAACTGATTGCCATGATATTCGGTGGGTCCATTACCTTGGGTGTCTAGTTGGGAAATTGTTCAAGTCAAAATGATCTCATCACCGCTGTGATTTGGGTAAAAAATTTGATTTTTGGTGAAAAAAAATTAAACTCAAAAACTACTAGGCAGATAGGTCTACAATTTGGTGGGAACATTCTTAAAGGTGGTTAGATTAAGAATTCTTCACATGGTGATTCCATCAATAATATTATGCAAATTAGGGCTAAAAATGTGTCTTTTTTCTAGCAGATTCAGCTTAAATTTCATGGGAATGTAGGGATCCGCATGTGCAGAAATCTCAAGCACTGTCATGGTGATCTCATTAGTGATCTTCAAATTAGAAAGAGGGGGAAGGGGACTCCGAACACCATTAATGTTAAATACGTGTATAACATTGCAGTACTGCTGCAGAGAACACTGCAAGCACTCATACAAATACTCTGAGTATACCACACTTGTACTCACATGTCATGGGGTTCTATCATAATCCTTAGCAACATACCTTGCTTAAACCTGCACTAGCTGCAACAGAGTCAATTTTTAGCACAACTGAACTGATAAGGTTCATTAGTGCTATAGGCATGCCAAAGTATCTGTCTGTCTGTCTGTCTAGTCTGTCTGTGTGTGTGTGTGTGTGTGCGTGTGTGTGTGTGTGTGTGTGTGTGTGTGTGTGTGTGTGTGTGTGTGTGTGTGTGGATGTGTGGATGTAAACAATTTAAAGTCAAAAACTGCTGAACTGATTGCCATGATATTTGGTGGGTCCATTACCTTGGGTGTCTAGTTGGGAAATTGTTCAAGTCAAACTTATCGTACAACTAGTTTTTGATTAGGGTCAACAAATCAGATTTTTGGTAAAAAAACATAAACTCCAAAGCTACAGTGCAGATCGGTCTGAAATTTGGTTAGAATGTTCTTAAAGGTGTTTAGATTAAGAATTGTTCACAACATGATGATCCCATCAGTGATATGCAAATTAGGCATGAAAATGTGTCTTTTTGATCAAAAATCTGTATTTCATAAACAGAGCAGATTGTCAAAAATCTATCATTCTAAAATACCTAGCAGATTGGGCTGAAATTTAATGGGGATGCATCTGGGCATGTGTAGATGAAAGTGTATTACCAACATGATAATCCCATTAGCAATATGCAAATTAGGTCTAAAAATGTCAATTTTGCTCAAAAGCTTACATCTTGAAACTACTTGGTGAATGGGGTTGAAACATGTTGGGGATGTTTTTGGAGGTGTTATTCTGCAGTTATTGTTGAAAACATTTTTAAACATTTGGCCCTAGCAACCATAACTACGCCCTTAGCAACAGTGAAATAACAATGCATATTACAAAGATAACAACAGGGATGGTAGGTAAACAAATGCAAATTCAAAAAATGTATGCAAATATGCCTAGCAACCAGACCACGCCCATAGAAATGGCTAAATACAGTTGTGCTACAATGCCATTGCTGCTATTTTTGACACCCCGAAGTATAATGAATCATGTGTATGTACGTAAACATCTATGTGTACATATATGTATAAGTGTGCACAGAATAAAATACAATTACAGTATTTGATGGTCTAGACCATATATCAGCACCCCCAACGTTATTATACTGCATACAGATTTGATTACCCACAAATTAACAAGTGCAGTCTCATTTGATATTAAGTTATTCAACAGATTTATACGTATATATTGTTGATTGTTTTGATTAGAAAAAAAGAGCTAGTGTAGTTTTAATGTCAATAATCAGGAATTATATGAAGATTTGTTTGTGATCTGATGTTCATAATGATTGCTGAAAAACACTTTGTACATAACATAACTAATCCTGTATGGATGAGAAATGGGTATTTTGTTAGTATTTGTTTTAAAAAAATGTACCGTCTTTTTAGCAAATCTTTTTTAGCATAACTGAGCTTCTTAGGTTCAGTAGTGCTACAGGCATGGCAAAGTGTGTGTGTGTGTGTGTGTGTGGGTATGTGTGTGTGTGTGTGTCTGTGTCTGTGTTACTGGGCAGATTGGTGTCAAATTTAATTGGTACATTCGTAGTGTTGTTTAAACTAAGAATTGTTCATAACATGATGATCTCATCAATGATGTGAAAATAAGGTCTAATTTTTGGTAAAAAATCTTTAATTCCAAAACGGCTGAGGATATTGGGCTGAAATTGATTGGAACATTCTTCAGTGTGTTTATATTAAGAATTGGTCAAAACATGATGATCCCATCAATGATGTGAAAATTAGGTCTAAAAATGTCGATTTTGGTGAAAACTTACAAATGTATCTTGAAACTGAAACTGCAAGGTGAATGGGTTGAAACTTAGTGGGGATGTTTCTGGAAATGTTATTCTTCAGTTATGGTTGAAAACATGATAAAATTTGCCCTAGCAACCATGACCATGCCCTTAGAAACAGTGAAATGATGCATACTACAAAGATAACAACAGGGATTGGTAGGTAAGTGAATGTAGATTCAAAAATATGTATGCAGATATATCTAGCAAAAAGACCATGCCCGGCCCATAGCAACAACTAAATAATGGTTTATATTGGAAAGATGAAAAGTGGGAAGGGCTGAGGCAAGTTAATAAAGGGTCCAACAATGTATGCAAATATGCCTAGCAACAAGACCACCCCCATAGCAGCTAAATACAGTTGTGCTACAACACCATTGGCGCTATTTTCTAAAAAATGTAAAATACACAGACCAAGTCTATTTTTGCAGAACACTGAAAAAATTGTAAACAGAGTAATTGTAGTACATTGTACATACAGGAAAGTGAATTGTAAACAGAGTAATTGTAGTACATTGTACATACAGGAAAGTGAATTGTAAACAGAGTAATTGTAGTACATTGTACATACAGGAAAGTGAATTGTAAACAGAGTAATTGTAGTACATTGTACATACAGGAAAGTGAATTGTAAACAGAGTAATTGTAGTACATTGTACATACAGGAAAGTGAATTGTAAACAGAGTAATTGTAGTACATTGTACATACAAGAAAGTGAATTGTAAACAGAGTAATTGTAGTACACTGTACATACAGGAAAGTGAATTGTAAATAGAGTAATTGTAGTACATTGCACATACAAGAAAGTGAATTGTAAATAGAGTAATTGTAGTACATTGTACATACAGGAAAGTGAATAGTAAATAGAGTAATTGTAGTACATTGCACATACAGGAAAGTGAATTGTAAACAGAGTAATTGTAGTACATTGTACATACAGGAAAGTGAATTGTAAACAGAGTAATTGTAGTACACTGCACATACAGGAAAGTGAATTGTAAACAGAGTAATTGTAGTACATTGTACATACAGGAAAGTGAATTGTAAACAGAGTAATTGTAGTACATTGTACATACAGGAAAGTGAATTGTAAATAGAGTAATTGTAGTACATTGTACATACAGGAAAGTGAATTGTAAACAGAGTAATTGTAGTACATTGTACAAACAAGAAAGTGAATTGTAAATAGAGTAATTGTAGTACATTGTACATACAGGAAAGTGAATTGTAAACAGAGTAATTGTAGTACATTGTACATACAGGAAAGTGAATTGTAAATAGAGTAATTGTAGTACATTGTACATACAGGAAAGTGAATTGTAAACAGAGTAATTGTAGTACATTGTACAAACAAGAAAGTGAATTGTAAATAG
>NC_135567.1:6532398-6549898 GCF_964340395.1 Glandiceps talaboti | reverse complement strand
CCTCCCCTAAAGTGCTAGAGAACATTCATTATATTATAATTTTTTTATCATTAGTCAAGATATATTTGTCAAAATTAATGTATACGCTTATAGTGGATTATATATTATTCTTCTGAAACTGATCCTTGCAAAAAAAAAATCTAAAATCATATGAATGTTGTTCAGCGTATTATATAGTACACAAAATAAATGATGATATATTACTGTCATCTCTTTCTTATAAAACTGTGTAAGAATATGACAGGGTCACAGATATTGATTCTTTTCAAAACTCTTTCTGGTTATTTAACAAGGAAGTGTTTTGCTCTTCTGACAAAAGTTGTATTCAGTACTTGTAACTTTTTTTCCAATAGTTTTGTTATTGTGGTCTACAGAGATGTTATGATAGATAGTCTTGTCAGTTATCATGTCTAATTAAAACATAGCGTAAGTGAAATCCTGTTAGATTACATCACAAAATATCTGAAGAATGTAAACATATTTAAGTTGTATTCAACATTTGATATTGGCTTGTGTAACTGTTAACTGACGAACAATTGACTTTGGTGTAGTTGTGATGCTTGAGTCTTTAAAATGTTGAAAAAAAAGAAGAAGGTTCATTTGGCAGTTTTTGGAGTGTTTGGATAATTACATTTGTATGTCAATATACAAACCCATTTACACTAAATAGATGGTAAAGCTCAGGGAAGGAGGTGCTGTCCCTTTTAGATTTGAAATGATAATGTAATTATGTTAAAATGGGATTTGTCAGTTCATCATATTGGTTCATGTTATAGTCTCTCAACAAATACATGGTCTATTACACCTTTGTGAGATTTCACTAGTTATGAGCATGGTAGTTAAGGTAATATTATCATTGAGGTATAAGGGGAGATACCTGAATGGTATAAATGATTCATTTCTGTATTGCAACAAACTCTGTAATATTGTTTTAACAAGACATGTAATCCTTGCATTGAATTCCATTCTAATCAAAACTATCACAAATGACTTATTAAAATATATATTCAATAAGATTGCACATGTATATCGAGATGACATCTGTAAAGACAAATTTGTTTGGAGTTTACCATTCTAGAATGGTAGGTGATACTTCCATGGTAAAACTTGTTTTAATTGTGGATAGCTATAAATAAATAACACAAACACAGATTGTTAGAGCATTATAACGACTGTTGTATTCTTATAAGACTGATAACATGTTGGGAAGAGAGAGAGCGAGCAAGTTACATCCTCATTAAGATATATATTATTGGTAACTTAAGAGAATCAATATGCATGTGTTTAGGGTTTCTTAGCATTTCTGCTATAGTGCGATTGAAAGATGTGATTTCAGGCGGTGTATTTAAAATGAAAAATATGGTTTTATCACTTAGTATTTATATGCAATCAGATTCCAGAGTTCTACACAAATTGTTGCCGATTTCGAGAATTGTCATGTCCTTGGCATTTTTAGGGGAATAAGTCCACAACCTCCAATTTTCAATATTATAGTAATATTTAGTATTTATGCAATAAGATTCTGGAGTTCTACTCATAAGTAATTTCTATTAACTGCCTTACTTAAAAATCAAATCCCATGTTTATCGCACTTTGTTGTTTGTATTTGTCTTTATTGTCATCACAATGTCAGTCTAATGTCCGAAATAAAATGTGTATGTGTATATAACAATGACTGTGTTTGAGTTAAGTCATTTTTAACATAAGTACACCACCCGAAATCACTTTATAAGCACGCTTTTGGTAATAATACAATAAAAAGTGATAAAATCAAAGCATGCTTTATTTGGTCGAATTCAACATTTTTTGAACATCTGCAGTCTATTTATCCGTTATACAATAAAAGTGATAAAAACCATATTTTAAGTGTAATCCCAAAATCTGGATTTTTTTAATCTCTATTCATAGGCAATGACAGTTTACCGGGGGGGGGGGGGGGGGATAGGTCCGGGGCATTTGTCCTATGGGGGCATTTGTCTGGGGGCATTTGTCCTAGAACTGTGTAGAACACAATATAGCACATAGTTGAGTATTCTTAAGTTGCATAGTCTTTCCAGTAGGATGGTGGTTATATTACATGGCCACTTCTGGATTTCATTGGTGACTTGGGTGATGTAGCAACTATTGGTTTAGGTGATAATGACGTTGCTTCCTTGACATCAGGTCGGTTGGACCGTTCAGAATTACTCCTTGTAGACAGTGGTGGTTTGATGATATTGGGAGTATGAGATGTCATGTTTGTTTCTCCCAAGTCTTTAGAATCTGCTGGTTCCATTATTTTCTTGAGGTGTACTCTGCTACGTCGATAAGTTGTGTTGGATGACTCAACTTCTTAAGATCTTTCATCCAAACGCTGTGTGACAATGGCTTTTGGCCATTTCTTTTTTCCTAGAATGAACGGTTTCATTCTAACCACATCACCTTCTTCTAACACTGGGAGATCATCTAAGTTTCTGTCATAGTATACTGCTTGTGTTCTAGTCCTATGGTTCATTAGGTGTTGTGCTTGATTTGAGCTTCTTTGTTGCGTTGATACAGTAGTGTGAGGTGAATGTTACTGTTGGATTTCTTACACTTCCTCAGGAGTTGTTTGGCTATCTTGACAGCTGCTTCAACTTTACCATTTGCCTTGCTATTGTATGGGCTGATAGTAAGATATTCAAAGTCCCATACTTTTGAGAATGTTGCAAACTCAGTAGAGATGTATTGTGGTCCATTGTCGGAAACTAACTCTTCTGGGATTCCATATCGGGCAAAGGGCTGTTTTGTTTTCCTTATAACTGTTGAAGATTTGGTGTCTGGAAGTTTATCCAGTTCATAAAAGTTGCTATAATATAGTAATCAACAGTTACCAAGTAGTCTCGATTATCATAGGTAAACAAATCGGATGCTACCTTTTGCCATGGTCTGTGTGGTTCATCATTGTTTCCTTGCACTGGCTGGATTCATTTGTTCAGCAAGTTTCACATGATGTGATATATTTCGTTATATCAGCATTGCTCATTGTTTTAAAATACATTATACATTGTCATATAACCGCAAAATGTGCATATGAGCCACATATGCAAAGATTGACCTGTATCACATACATGCTGAAACCAGTCATTGGCTTCATAATATCTTGCTTCATGAGAATGTCCATTGAGCAGAAAATAGTGAAGAATATTTTATTTTCACTGGAATTACCGTTAAAAACGGTAATAAACAGTACTCAACATGTTTTAGAATTTCACAGGTAATATGTGTGTCAAGTGCAGTTTCTTGTTCTACTCCTTAAAACATGTTGATACCCTGTATTTGGCTTGTCAACACAGCCTGTGTATGTGTAAAGTGCACTGTTATTGTTGATAATTTTGGTTCAGACTAAAATTCACTTTTCAAAAATAATAATGCAGTGTGTACATATACAGACTGTGTTTACAAGCATTTACACAGGAGTGTTTCAATGTGCCTTATGGAGTAGAACAAGAAACTAAAAACTGTAGTTGATACACAGAACAAAACATACTGAAAAAATCATCAAAAGTTACAGCTACTGTCCCTTTAATCTGTCCACATAATTACCATCCATCCATCTATCAGTGAATTTGTCATTTTGAGATGGGGGAGGGTCACATTTTAGAACTTGGGATTGGGGGGAGGGTCACATTTTACAGCTCAGACATACCCTAAATCCCCCCTCCCTCATAATTACTGATGGCTCCCTTATAAAGTATGCAAATGGAGTATTTATACAGAGTCATGTATATATATCAGAGAGAGATCAGAGAGACAGACAGACAGACAGACAGACAGACAGACAGACTGACTGACAGAGACAGAGATCTTTACCACTCTGGTCATTGTTGTGTCCAGATGATGGTAGAAGATCAAGAGCGAATAAGGATGGAAGTAAAATGAGAAGTGTTGATGGGATATGTGTTGGACATTTCTACCAGAGGCTTCTAAAACATGACAGCAACATTTTGTGATGTTGTGATTGTAGGAAGGGATGTCGTGGACAATGCACAGTCATGCATGCATGTCTGAAAGCAGGTCTCCAATATATTGTCCATTGTGTTTGTGGTGGTGACTGTTCTTAAGCATATCTGTCTTGTGATACATGTCTAGTACAATAGTAATAAATCACATAAACAGTTCTCCTGAGATCATTTAATACTCCATTATATACCAATAGAAGTGAAAAATGCATCACTGCAATCATTTAAATATAAATGTGTTACTTTAGATTTGACAGTGATAGTATATTAGAAAAATAACAATGTTCAACTTGTTTAATTTATTTATCTTCTCAAGCATTTCGAAAAATAAAAATACCGCCAATGGCATTGTAGCACAACTAATAGTTGGCTGTTGGTGTCGCTGTGGCCTTGTTGCTAGGCACATTTGCATACATTTTTGAATATTGATTAATTTGCCTACCCTTTCCAGTTTTAATATTTGCAATAAAAAACACCATTCAGCCATTGATATGGGCGTGGTCCTGTTGGTAGGCATATTTGCATACGTATTTTTGAATCCGTATTCACTTACTTACCTATACCTGTTGTTGTCTTTGTAATATGCATCACTGTATAGCTAAGGCCGTGGACATGATTGCTAGAACCAATTGTGTCAAAATGTTTTCAACAACACCTGCAGAATAACACCTCCAGAAACCATCCCTACTAAATTTTAACTCCATTCACCATGCAGTTTAAAGATACAAAATTTTATTAGCACAACTGAACTAGGTTAATTGGTGCTAGAGTCATCGAGAAATGCGTGTGTATGTGTGTGTGTGTTTGTGTGTGTGCGCACGTGCGCGCTCGCGCGTGTGTATGTGTGTGTATGTGTGTGTGTAAATGATTTAAAGTAAAAAACCGCCAGACTGATTTGTTTGGTATTTGGCGGGGACATTACTTGTTGTGTCTAGATGGAAAATTGTTCAAATGAAAATGATTGCATCAGAGATGTGCATTTTAAGTGAAAAAATGTGATTTTTAGTCCAAAGACTTAAACTCCAAAACTACTGGGCAGCTTGGCCTGAAATTTGGTGGGAACGTTATGTAGTGGGTGTAAATTTAGATTTGTTCATGACATGATGATCCCATCAGTGATATGCAAATTAAGGTTAGTCAAAAGTCTATAATTCCAAAAGTACTTCGGTTGATTTCGCTGAAATAGGATGTTTCTGGGGATGTACAGATCAGGTGATATTAATTACAATCATGATGATCTCTTTAGAAATGTGGAAATTAGGGCTAAAAAAACTTGTTTTTTTAGTTGAAATGCCAGTCAGGCAAAAAGAGTATACATAGATTATTGTTTTATTGATCCAATTAAACTATTAAAATTTTGTATGGGTTACTTAACACAATGTAACAATTGTGTGTGAATGGTACTAGAATTAATCTCTCCATGATGTTGCTTGGAATTCGAAACCGTGCCTACCTAACTTGAACACTGAACTACATTTTGGTTCAATGTAAAATGCCTGTCTGTCTGTCTGTCTGTCTGTCTGTCTGTTTGTATGTCTGTCTTGTAGATGATGCAGTGATTTTGGTATTGAACTTTACCTCTCAAACTACTAGAGATGAAATTTGGTTATGATTCTGAAAGTGTTACTGTTAATCTGCAAATTGTGAATGTATCATACTTAATATGTCATTGGCCCTAGCAACCATGACCACACCCTAAGCAACAGTCAAATGATAGGTTCCTTGACAATTATAACAAGGATGAGTAGGCAAGTGAATATACATTATTGTAGAATATGTAAATGCCCTTAGCAACAAGACCACGCCCATAGGAATGAGTAAACAATGACATATAATGCCAAAATAACACTGGTGATGGGAAGGTAAATGAGCATTGCGAAATTGTATGCCGAGAAACAAGATAGTGCCCATAGTAACATTTAAATGATGGTGTATATAGCAGGTATAACATTAACACCATGGATGGGAAGGCATGGGAATAAATCTTCAAAGAATGTAAGTCTAGCAAGAAGACCATGTTAATCATTACAGATAATTAAACTGTATCATCAACAGTTATGCTATGTACAACGTCATTGGCACTTTATAAAAATGGTTAGACCTAATTTGCATATCGCTAATGGGATCAGCATGTTGTGAATGCAGCTTCATCTACACCTCTCCAGAGGCAGCCCCATGAAATTCCTGCCCAATCTGCTAGGTATTTTAGAATGATAGATTTTAGACAAAAAACTCGTAATTTCAGGTGCAGCAAATGAGTCATTTTTAGTCCCCGCCGGACGAAGTTCAGGACGGGGACTTATGGATTGATTTTTTTCAAACTTGATACAAGGGCAACATTCTATGGCATACATATGCACGTCAATTTGTTTTATGATATGATCCAATATGGCCGCCTAGCAGTCATTTTGTTTGCAAATTTTCCCTGTCTAAAGCCATAACTCAGACATGCTTTAACAGATCTCATTCAAAGTTAGCATTAGGACAGTGTTCTATGAAATACATGTGCATATTCATTGTTGTCATGATACGATCCAATATGGCTGCCTAGCAGCCATTATGTTTGTGAATTTTCCATGTCCAAAGCCATAAATCAGACATGCTTGGACAGTTCTCATTCAAAGTTGGTATTAGGACAATGTTTTATGACATACATGTGCATATCCATATTCATCGTGTCATGATCCAATATGGCTGCTTAGCAGCCATTTTGTTTGCGAATGTTCCATGTCCAAAGCCATAACTCAGATATGCTTGAACAGATCTCATTCAAAGTTGGTATTAGCACAGTGTTCTATGACATACATGTGCATATACATTGTTGTCGTGATACGATCCAATATGGCCACCTAGCAGCCATTTTATTTGCAAATTGTCCATGTCCAAAGCCATAACTCAGACAGGCTCTAACAGATCTCATTCAAAGTTAGTATTAGGACTGTGTTCTATGACATACATGTGCATATCCATTTTCGTTGTGATACGATCCAATATGGCTGCCTGGCAGCCATTTTATTTGCAAATTTTCCATGTCCAAAGCCATAACTCAGACATGCTTGAACAGCCCCCCCCCCCCCCCCCCCCCCATACCCGACCCATCCTTTATTGTTGAATGGTTTATTCCATCAGGTCATCTTGAAGAGTAGGCATGTCCCATGTCCAACGAGGAGACACAACATGAGTTGGCATGTTCCATGTCCAACGAGCAGACATGACATATCTAAGTCTGTTTGATTTAGGTTCACAAGTGTTGTTGCATGATCAGAGTAGTGATATCAAGAAAATGACAACATAAAGTGCCAGTTCCTTAAAACACAATCATAGTGAGGACTATGTCATTCTCAATGACTTGTTCTGAAATTATTTCAGAAAGTTAAAACATAGCTAATAAACACTTTTTACGTTTGATTCAAGATTGGAGAGGAAAGTGAAAGCTGTTTGTATCAGCCCTCCCCACTACGATATTACACAACCTGTCCTCCCAACAGATGTGCCTGCCCACTGCCCGCTCCCCACAATTTTCACCAAGGTTTCCTCTCTCTTCGCTACCCTCTACCAGACATATGGCATCTGTCCACTATTCATTGAAGCCCCAATGTTAAATTTACTCAGGATGCTGTTTGATGTACTCATAGCAAATAGTTTCTCCTTCTAATATATACGTAATGACAGTTGTCAGTTGACATATTAGATTGTGCTGCAATCTCAATGCACTGCCTCACCAGTTTCGATGACATACGCGGTCAAACATAAATTATTATATTACACAATTAATTTGCCTCTTGTGAATATTGTAAAAAAAAATAGTAAATTTGTCCACTGCCTTCCCCTTTCCCCATATCTTACAACTGAAATATATGTTGCCCGCTGAAATACTGGGCCATTTTTCCCCTCCCTCTGGCCAAGCTTGGAAATTGCCTGCACATTGAAGAATCGTTTATAAACAGCTATTTGCATGAACAGCTTCATTGGCTACACCTGTAATTTGCATATCACTAATGAGATAATCATGTACTAGGAATGTTACCATCAAATTTCAACCCAATCTGCTCAATAAATGTGAATCTGTTTTAATCAATCAATCAATCAATCAGCAAAGTTTATATAGCGCCAAAATCCAAAAACATTTAATGGCATAGGAAAATGTCAGTTGAGTATTTCCATTTAACTTAATAGTAAACTAAAGTATAGACTAGTAAAATACCATGAAAATCAAGCATTGGTCAACATTTTGGACTAAACTCAATGATATCAAGGCCTGGTGCAATGTAATATCAACAGTCTTATTAAAAAATGACAGAGCAAAAATGTGAGGAACAAAATTAAATACATGTGTATGTTATAAAACAAGAACAAATTGGGGTTTTAGTAAATTATCAGTTTAGTATTGAAATTATTAATGACACAGGCAAGAACCCACTACTTCATGTTTGTGCACAGGGAGCACAGGAACTGTGTTGCAATCAAGCGAACAAACAAACAAACAAACAAGTAAATAAATAAAGAAAAAATAAATTAATATGCATGGTTAAATGAAAGATCATTTTAAACTCATGGATAACTGTCTATAAACATGTCTATATGTATATACATGTCTGTATACTATTGAAATAATAGACTATTTGTTTCTATATATCCTATTTATACTAACAACATATAGATGGTATATATAGAAACATATCCTATATTCTCTCATTCAGAGAACGTGTATATACATACATATATGTTTATTGATAGTTATCCATTACTTTAGAATCCAATGTATATTTATTTAGTTTTTTCTGTTTATTATTTATTCATTTATTTATTTGTTTGTTTATTTGTTTGTTTGTTTATAACAACATTCCTGGGCTCCCTGTGATATGATGCCGGGCTGAGATGAGTGCAGTGGGCTGGGCATTTAGTAGCACTTTACGGTAAACCTCCACACACGTTATTGTAACATGAGCATGTCAGTGTTCTGTATTCCGTAACAACAGTAAAAACACCATTGGTCTGTTCTAAACACCACTATGATAATAACTATAATGTAAGTATAGTAACTAATGATAATAAATGATAATAATAGTAATAATAATGATTTATTTTAAGAACCAGCTCATAAACTAATAACATTTCACAAAAACAAAGGAAAAAAAAGAAAAAAAGATTAATTTACAGTACATAGTTAAAAGCAATCCATCAAGAATCCTTTCCAAAATTTACTGTTAAAAATCACAAAATCAGATAAAGATGCTGTAATTAAAATATTGTTACTCTCTTTGAGTCTAAAATCAAATTGAATATGAACAATTCGAAAATGTACGGATAAGTGAGTTAGCCTTTAGTTAGCATAAAAATATATCATTTGACATCTGATAATAACTGTTTTCCAAAAAACTAGAACATGTAGACTTATTTCCAGATAATTAATACGTTCAAGTTTTATACGAATATTGGATTTTAAAGTAATTGCCAGATTTTATATATTATCCCAATTTTCAGGATAGATCTGATAGATTAGTTTTGTTTTATATAAAATAATGTATATAGATAATAAAACACAGGCTAAACCAATGCATAAATCACAGGTTTAACAAAATATCAGGATTAACAAAATATCAGGATTAACATGAAACAATTTCAAAAAAGCTTTAAATTACAACTATGACTCGTTTGAAATGTCCTTAAATGTAGGTGTTTGATAAGATAAAGATACTGTTGTGCTTTCTTTATGAGGTGTTCAGTATTTCTTTGCCAAGACTGTCGATGTGAAAGATGAATACGAAGGAATTTGAAAATACTGACAATTTCAACTTAATTTCTACCATGAATATCCAAATTATCACACAGAAATCCACAACAAAATAAAAAAAAATTGACTAATCAGAAAGATTAATGATTTCTCACACAAAATCTGTCTGAAATATCTGTAATGAGAAAAAAACTATGAAAACAACATCCTTATAGACTATAATCTATATCACAAATACTATCTAGAAGCAACAGGAGAAACATTGTCAATAATCCTTTAACAGTATGTAAAACCTCAAAATGCGATATGACCACCCGTTATCTAAAAACATATGTATCAGTGAGTTACCAGTCCACTAAGACAAATGTACAGACACTTGCATCATATCTATAGTGCTTTGAGACATTTAGATATATAGCATTTTTGTTTTTTGCATAATTCTGTATCTCGACTTTAGTCCTGGTTACAAACTTTTGTTGGTAAGTATCGGGAATGAAATATACATTGAGCTTGAATATACACTGAGCTTGAATATACACAGAGCTTGAATATACTCTGAGCTTGAATATACACTGAGCTTGAATATACTCTGAGCTTGAATATACACTGAGCTTGAATATACACAGAGCTTGAATATACACTGAGCTTGAATATACACTGAGCTTGAATATACTCTGAGCTTGAATATACACTGAGCTTGAATATACACAGAGCTTGAATATACTCTGAGCTTGAATATACACTGAGCTTGAATATACACTGAGCTTGAATATACTCTGAGCTTGAATATACTCTGAGCTTGAATATACACTGAGCTTGAATATACTCTGAGCTTGAATATACACTGAGCTTGAATATACTCTGAGCTTGAATATACTCTGAGCTTGAATATACACTGAGCTTGAATATACACTGAGCTTGAATATACACTGAGCTTGAATATACTCTGAGCTTGAATATACTCTGAGCTTGAATATACTCTGAGCTTGAATATACACTGAGCTTGAATATACACTGAGCTTGAATATACACTAAGCTTGAATATATACTGAGCTTGAATATACACTGAGTTTGAATATACACTGAGCTTGAATATACTCTGAGCTTGAATATACACTGAGCTTGAATATACTCTGAGCTTGAATATACTCTGAGCTTGAATATACTCTGAGCTTGAATATACTCTGAGCTTGAATATACTCTGAGCTTGAATATACTCTGAGCTTGAATATACTCTGAGCTTGAATATACTCTGAGCTTGAATATACACTGAGCTTGAATATACACTGAGCTTGAATATACACTGAGCTTGAATATACTCTGAGCTTGAATATACTCTGAGCTTGAATATACACTGAGCTTGAATATACTCTGAGCTTGAATATACACTGAGCTTGAATATACACTGAGCTTGAATATACACTGAGCTTGAATATACTCTGAGCTTGAATATACTCTGAGCTTGAATATACACTGAGCTTGAATATACACTGAGCTTGAATATACACTGAGCTTGAATATACACTGAGCTTGAATATACTCTGAGCTTGAATATACACTGAGCTTGAATATACACTGAGCTTGAATATACACTGAGCTTGAATATACTCTGAGCTTGAATATACTCTGAGCTTGAATATACACTGAGCTTGAATATACACTGAGCTTGAATATACTCTGAGCTTGAATATACTCTGAGCTTGAATATACTCTGAGCTTGAATATACACTGAGCTTGAAAATACACTGAGCTTGAATATACTCTGAGCTTGAATATACTCTGAGCTTGAATATACACTGAGCTTGAATATACACTGAGCTTGAATATACTCTGAGCTTGAATATACACTGAGCTTGAATATACACTGAGCTTGAATATACACTGAGCTTGAATATACACTGAGCTTGAATATACACTGAGCTTGAATATACTCTGAGCTTGAATATACACTGAGCTTGAATATACACTGAGCTTGAATATACACTGAGCTTGAATATACACTGAGCTTGAATATACACTGAGCTTGAATATACTCTGAGCTTGAATATACACTGAGCTTGAATATACACTGAGCTTGAATATACACTGAGCTTGAATATACTCTGAGCTTGAATATACACTGAGCTTGAATATACTCTGAGCTTGAATATACTCTGAGCTTGAATATACACTGAGCTTGAATATACTCTGAGCTTGAATATACACTGAGCTTGAATATACTCTGAGCTTGAATATACTCTGAGCTTGAATATACACTGAGCTTGAATATACACTGAGCTTGAATATACACTGAGCTTGAATATACTCTGAGCTTGAATATACTCTGAGCTTGAATATACACTGAGCTTGAATATACACTGAGCTTGAATATATACTGAGCTTGAATATACACTGAGTTTGAATATACACTGAGCTTGAATATACTCTGAGCTTGAATATACACTGAGCTTGAATATACTCTGAGCTTGAATATACTCTGAGCTTGAATATACTCTGAGCTTGAATATACTCTGAGCTTGAATATACTCTGAGCTTGAATATACTCTGAGCTTGAATATACACTGAGCTTGAATATACACTGAGCTTGAATATACACTGAGCTTGAATATACTCTGAGCTTGAATATACTCTGAGCTTGAATATACACTGAGCTTGAATATACTCTGAGCTTGAATATACACTGAGCTTGAATATACACTGAGCTTGAATATACACTGAGCTTGAATATACTCTGAGCTTGAATATACTCTGAGCTTGAATATACACTGAGCTTGAATATACACTGAGCTTGAATATACACTGAGCTTGAATATACACTGAGCTTGAATATACTCTGAGCTTGAATATACACTGAGCTTGAATATACACTGAGCTTGAATATACACTGAGCTTGAATATACTCTGAGCTTGAATATACTCTGAGCTTGAATATACATTGAGCTTGAATATACACTGAGCTTGAATATACTCTGAGCTTGAATATACTCTGAGCTTGAATATACTCTGAGCTTGAATATACACTGAGCTTGAAAATACACTGAGCTTGAATATACTCTGAGCTTGAATATACTCTGAGCTTGAATATACACTGAGCTTGAATATACACTGAGCTTGAATATACTCTGAGCTTGAATATACACTGAGCTTGAATATACACTGAGCTTGAATATACACTGAGCTTGAATATACACTGAGCTTGAATATACACTGAGCTTGAATATACTCTGAGCTTGAATATACACTGAGCTTGAATATACACTGAGCTTGAATATACACTGAGCTTGAATATACACTGAGCTTGAATATACACTGAGCTTGAATATACTCTGAGCTTGAATATACACTGAGCTTGAATATACACTGAGCTTGAATATACACTGAGCTTGAATATACTCTGAGCTTGAATATACACTGAGCTTGAATATACACTGAGCTTGAATATACACTGAGCTTGAATATACACTGAGCTTGAATATACTCTGAGCTTGAATATACACTGAGCTTGAATATACTCTGAGCTTGAATATACACTGAGCTTGAATATACACTCAGCTTGAATATACTCTGAGCTTGAATATACACTGAGCTTGAATATACACTGAGCTTGAATATACTCTGAGCTTGAATATACTCTGAGCTTGAATATACTCTGAGCTTGAATATACTCTGAGCTTGAATATACACTGAGTTTGAATATACACTGAGCTTGAATATACACTGAGCTTGAATATACTCTGAGCTTGAATATACTCTGAGCTTGAATATACACTGAGCTTGAATATACACTGAGCTTGAATATACTCTGAGCTTGAATATACACTGAGCTTGAATATACACTGAGCTTGAATATACACTGAGCTTGAATATACACTGAGCTTGAATATACTCTGAGCTTGAATATACACTGAGCTTGAATATACACTGAGCTTGAATATACACTGAGCTTGAATATACTCTGAGCTTGAATATACACTGAGCTTGAATATACACTGAGCTTGAATATATACTGAGCTTGAATATACACTGAGCTTGAATATACTCTGAGCTTGAATATACTCTGAGCTTGAATATACACTGAGCTTGAATATACACTGAGCTTGAATATACACTGAGCTTGAATATACACTGAGCTTGAATATACACTGAGCTTGAATATACACTGAGCTTGAATATACACTGAGCTTGAATATACTCTGAGCTTGAATATACTCTGAGCTTGAATATACTCTGAGCTTGAATATACACTGAGCTTGAATATACTCTGAACTTGAATATACACTGAGCTTGAATCCAATTTGGGATCTTGACTGTAATCTTCATAAAGAATAAAGTTAAGTCAAATTAGTTAATCTTAAGTTAAAAAAAATGTTTACTAGTTTGCTAACCAATCCTATATCATCCTAATTTACCAATCAAATGAAGGTCAATATCAAATTCGAGGCAATATGTAATGAATGTTGAACGTTTTTGTGTGTTAGATGTCAATAAAGTATGAGTAGCTGTCTTAGTTTAGTACTTGGTTGTAAGGTGCCAGTTCCCTTATCCCATAGTAAGTTAACCCTAAATATACCTTTGCTACAATATTTATGACAGACTATATAATTTGCAATCTGATTTGCGGCCTTACAGGTCAAGTCTGCAGTAGTTTATAGCAAAAAACTAATGTGGGTGTTTCGATAAAAGTGGAAAATTGAGGTGACCTTGTAATTAGACTATGACCTTGACCTTGGATCGAAAAGATCAGGTGATAAGTGAGTTGCCCGTCCTCTAAAACTAATATATAGACACTTGCATCATATCTGTGGCACTTCGTGACCCTGTGATATTCAGTAATTTTACATTTTGGTGATCCCGATACCAGTTGTCTTGGTAACAGAAGTTTATAATAAAAACAACTCCGCATATGCCTTTGCTTTATTTTTCTAAAAAAAACTATATAATTCGCTATTTTCTGAGCGATTTTCATCTGTAAATTTCATGTCTGATGTTAGCAATAGAAAAGATTCCGACAGTGTTTTAATAATTGCAAAAAATTAAGATGACCTTGATTTTTTTGACAATGACCTTGACCTTGGATCGAAATAATCATGTAATCAGTGAATTGGTTGTCCCCAAAACATTATATACAAACATTTACATCATATCAATAGCACTTTCACATTTAGTATATTAACACCTTTGGTGTAGTTGGGGATATTGACAGCAGTTGTCTTGGTAACAGTTTTGTTGCTAGGGTATAAAGCAACTTCATATATACTTTTTCATGTTTTTTGGAAAGAATGTATGTTTGGCTATATTCTGACTGACTTACAGCTTTACCAGTCATATCTGATAGAAGTATAGTGAGTTTGCACAAGAGAATCCAGAGGGGCAACATCAGTTTTCTGAAGGCCTATCTGTAGATGTTACACTATCCAAATATACTGCCAAAATTTGTACTTCAAGCTGGGCAATTTTTTTCCAAATTTTAGCCCTGATTATTGTATCCTCTCCATCAATATGGTCATTCCCTTATATAGGAAACAAAAAGTGTTATGAGAAATGCCCCCTAATAAATAGTGAGTATTCCCTAATTTGACTTCAATATTTGTATCAGTGCTTCAAGGAATAGCAGACAAAAAGAAAATAACTTTTACAGTAGTGTAAGGTCCATTTTATTGACAGTATTTCAGTTTCATTTTTCAAGAGTCCAGGTGCCCATCCCAGCAGCCCAGCCCATGAATCCAACCACAGAGCCTGGCTCATTGCTCTGTGCAGCCCTATGGTTCAGCCCAGGTTTTAGTATATGTATATAAACAGTTATTTAGTCTAAAATTGACTCTAATTACTGTCTAATCTTGTAACCATGGTAGCCAAAATATGTGTGAGCCATGCCATCCAATCATAATTTACCGACTTATAGTGTTGTCCATACAGATGTGTATTTGACATGTACATGTACATATAACATGGTACACAGTCATACTCAGTGGTATTTCTGTTTACTCTTTTGTGTGTGTCAAATTTCAGATTCACACATGACTTCATAAGTATGTATAATTAAATTATGTCTGAGATGTGTAGGGACATATTTTGGTCACAGCACACTGACTGAATAATATTTCTTAATTGTTTAGCCTACAGACACTTGAATCAAACTGTATGAATTTTTTTTAGCCTGACTTTTCCCATGTGGCACTTAGTGAGAAAATCTCTCTGTGCATTTTGGCCTTTGGGTCCGATGA
The DNA here is from genome assembly GCF_964340395.1 of Glandiceps talaboti. Classification (NCBI taxonomy): domain Eukaryota; kingdom Metazoa; phylum Hemichordata; class Enteropneusta; family Spengelidae; genus Glandiceps; species Glandiceps talaboti. The sequence goes on along the minus strand of NC_135567.1, from coordinate 6,533,960 downwards.
GAAATAAACATGAGAGACCTGCATATGATTTTATTAGCACATCTGAACTGAGGTTCATCTGGCGTCTGTCTGTCTGTCTGTCTGTCTGTCTGTCTGTCTGTCTGTCTGTCTGTCTGTCTGTCTGTCCGCCTGTCTGTCTGTCTGTCTGTCTGTGTGTGTGTATGTGTGTGTGTGTGTGTGTAAACGACTTAAAGTCAAAAACCGCTGAACCGATTGCCATGATATTAGGTGGGTTCATTACCTTGGGTGTCTAGTTGGGAAATTGATCAAATTAAAACGATCTTACCACCAGTTTGTAAGTAATAAAATGTGGTTTTTGGTCAGAAAACTTAAACTCAAAAACTACAGGGCAGATTGGGCTGAAATTTAGTTGAAACATTCTTCAGGGTGTTTTTACTAACAATTGTTCATGATATGCTGGTCCCATCAGTGATATGCAAATTAGGGCTGAAATGTGTCTTTTTGGTCAAAATTCTATAATTCCAAAACCACTGAGCAGATTGGGCTGAAATTTAACTGGAATGCATCTAGGGATGTATGGACGAAGAAATATCAAGCATGCAATGATTCCATGAGTGATATGCAAATTAGGTGTAAAAATGTTCATTTTTGGTCAAAAACTTATATCTCAAAAAGTACTTGCCCAATGAGTCTGAAACTTGGTGCGATGTCTCTGAAGTGTTATTCTGCAGATTTTCTTCAAAACAATTTGACAAAATTGGCCCTGGCAACCATGACCACACCCTTAGCAACAACCTGTAATTTGCATATCACTGATGGGATAATCATGTACTATGAATGTTCCCATTAAATTTCAACCCAATCTGCTCAATAAATGTGAATCTGTTTTAATGGCATAGGAAAATGTCAGTTGAGTATTTCCATTTAACTTAATAGTAAACTAAAGTATAGGCTAGTAAAATACCATGAAATTCAAGCATTGGTCAACATTTTGGGCTCAACTCAATGATATCAAGGCCTGGTGCAATGTAATATCAACAGTCTTATTAAAAAATGCCAGAGCAAAAATGTGAAGAACAAAATTAAATATATGTGTATGTTATAAAACAAGAACAAATTGGGGTTTTAGTAAATTATCAGTTTAGTACTGAAATTATTAATGACACAGGCAAGAACCCACTACTTCATGTATGTGCACAGGGAGCACAGGAACTGTGTAGCAATCAAACGAACAAACAAACAAACAAGTAAATAAATAAAGAAAAAATAAATTACTATGCATGGTTAAATGAAAGATCATTTTAAACTCATGGATAACTGTCTATAAACATGTCTATATGTATATACATGTCTGTATACTATTGAAATAATAGACTATTTGTTTCTATATATCCTATTTATACTAACAACATATAGATGGTATATATAGAAACATATCCTATATTCTCTCATTCAGAGACCGGTATATACATACACATATGTTTATTGATAGTTATCCGTAATAGCTACACGGCTCAGAATGTTGGTGAATTGAAGACAATTGGCATTTAGAATCCCATGTATATTTATTCAGGTTTTTCTGTTTATTTTTATTTATTTAT
>NC_135567.1:6369898-6529898 GCF_964340395.1 Glandiceps talaboti | reverse complement strand
CCGATAAGTATATTGTTAATGGCCTTTAATATCATGTTTACAAGTAATGTTGAAGAAAAGAACTATACATAAAAATTATTCTTGGTGCTCATGTAATTTTTATTGAACTGATAAGATTCAGTAGTGCTATAGGCATGACAAAGTGTATGTGTGTGTGTGTGTGTGTGTGTGTGTGTTTGTGTGTGTGTGTGTGTGTGTGTGTGTGTGTGTGTGTGTGTGTAAACAAGTTAAATTAAAAAAATGCTGGGCTGATTGCTTTCATATTTGGTAGTGATGTTACTTCTGATATCTAGTTGGGAAATTGTTCAAATGAAAATGATTGCAACCGAGATGTCCCTTTTGGGTAAAAAAATGTGATTTTTGGTAAAAAAAAAAAACTTCAACTCCAAAACCCACTGGGCAGCTTGGTCTGAAATATGATGGGAACATTCTTAGAGGTGACTTAATTTATATTTGTTCATGACAAGATCATTCCATCAGTAATATGCAAAATTAGTGTGACTTTTTTGGTCAAAAATTTAGATTTGTTCATGACAAGATGATTCCATCAGTAATATGCAAAATTAGTGTGACTTTTTTGGTCAAAAATTTAGATTTGTTCATGACAAGATGATTCCATCAGTAATATGCAAAATTAGCGTGACTTTTTGGTCAAAAATCTTTAATTCCGAAACTACTCAGCAGATTGGGCTGAAATTTAATTTGGACGTATCTGAGGGGGTATGGATGAAGAAATATTAAGCAAATAATGATCTCACACAGTAATATGCAAAGTAGGTGTAAAATGTGAATTTTGGTCAAAAATTTATATCTCAATAAGTACAAGTTTGGTCAACTGCAGTGCCAAAGACACAGTAAAGGCTGACCCAATTCACGTAGATTGGCACTCAGAGAATGTTTACTATGTAAAAGTTCATTCCAACACCAAAACAGCCAATCAGGAAACAATTGTACTATGTAAACAATCGAAAAATGCCATTACGATGTGTCATCATGCAACACATACAGTCGTTGCTGTGTCCTTGCACTGCAGTTGGATATGGGTGATACCTAGGGTACGGGGCAAGTGTTGGATTTGAGTGAGGTTAACTTATATTACTAAATATTGTCAGCTGTAGCCATTTTAAACAAATGACAATTATACAGTAAAGAATTTAAGGTATTTACTATCACTAGACGTTATTTATTTGACCGTTGATGTTTATTTTTTGTATATTTCCGAGCTCTCAAATTAAATCTCACAAGTTAGAGTTGGAGTTAGAGTGTCTTTCCTTCTCGATCGTACTTACGACCTTCAGGTCGCCCTCTAGTGGTAAATTTAGCAACAGCGTGAGCTTCTATGGGTTTGTCCAGCATGTGGAGCTTTGGTGTTAATGCTACATGTGGAAAGTGAACTCTTAGATACATAAACATACCTCTGATATTAGTAGCTGTACAGGAATAATTAATAATATATATAATCTCCTGGTGTAATGTTTTTTTTAGTCCACAGTAAAATAGAATCTGGGTAACGTTTATGCGCATGCGTTAGAATGGGCCCAGATTAAAATTTATGTTTTACAGCATAACATTGTATCCCCCTGTAAAATAACATCCGGTCCGATCTACTATCGCCAGTTCCAAATGAGTTGTGATTGGTTGTGTGTGTTATTAGAGAATGGTCGTTATATTTTCAATCTACACACAAAACGAAGCTTCATTCTCAAACATCTGGAGGAGGGCGGAGGGCGGAAAATCGAGGGCTAGTACTTCCGAAATTTTCATCCTCTGTTGGAGGGTTACTTTAGAAAAACTGTGATTAGAAGGGTGTACTTGAAAATAAAATAAATAATTTATAATAGTGTGCATAATAGATTTTTATTATGCACACTATCACATACATCTAGGGGCATATTAGCCTAGAATCCAATCGATTGGGGATTTTGATTTCAAATGATGGGTAAATAATGAATTCAAATTCCCCATTGACATGTATTCCATACATAAAGCCTTAAATTATAATATGTATCGGTAAATAAATTATAATTATACAACATCTGAAAATATGTAATAGCTATACCTAAAGTCTAAATATACACTATCAGTACAGGATAAATAACTGCAAAAACAATGAGATAAATAAATAAGTAGTATATCATCAATAATAAATTACATCATCAATACAACAAGTTCTTTTCATTCCAATAAACAATAGAATATGAATAAAAATAAATAGCAACCATATCAAGATTATAAAATATCATAAACTCGTGTCTTTTGTTGTCATCATAATCCTTGAAAGCCATCTCCTGAATATGTTCATTACCCTCACTACCTTCCATCATAAATCATCAACCCCTGTGAATAAATGTAATATCAGCAGTGGTACAATCACTTCCATTTTTACCACCTGCATCACCACCTGCAACCCTAGTACCATTAACTTTGCTGACGTCACCTCTATCATCATCATCATCATCGTCGTCATCGTCGTCACCACCACCACCACCATTATCATCATCATCATCATCATCATCATCATCATCGTCGTCATCTTCATCGTTGTCACCACCACCACCACCACCACCACCACCACCACCACCATTATCATCATCATCATCATCACCTTCAGGCAATCCCCCTTGATCCACTTTGTAAAAGTGATGACCTCCCTTCTTTGACCAATAAATTGAGTTGGGGGGGGGGGGGGGATCATATAAAACTGAAAGCTCCTTTATATACTTTGAGTAAATACAATCTCAGTTTCAAATATCTACAAGAAGCACAAACTTCGGACAGACACTTGTGTTATAGAAGTCTGTCGGTGATATCAATGCACAGAGCTGTCTTAAAATCAGCTTATTAGAGATGTACCAGTATTATAATCATACCAGTGAGACCTTTTTGTATGTGTAGTACAAGATGCATCTAATAATAATGGCAACATATTGAAAACATGCCAACGAAGTTTTCCCCAACGACATTATTTTAACATATGCAATAGATGACCAAGGTTCCCAAATATTATTTTTTTTTCAAATGGAAATTACTACGCAATCAAAAAATGTCTCGGCAGCGATTTCTTTATGGACTCTTGAGTAGAAATTTCACAACCTCACATTTACTCTCTCCATATATGCACTGTATAACAAAACCCCATTCTCATCCGATGACACACACAGGCTGATACAATTCAAACAGTTTTAAATCCCACTGGTTCATTTTTAATGATATTAACGTTTAAAAAAATGGAAGATACATTTCTATAAAAGCAAATCTTACTAAGCACTTATTGTTTCATCATGATATGAATAGATTGTACTGCCACTAATATTAAATTGTATTAAAAAATTGCAAGATGATCTGCACCAATTTTTATAATTGAACTATATGTATTTTAATTCTCCGAAATAATCAGACGTGCGATTCTTGTCCATCTATACATTTCAAAGGTACCTAGTAACTAATTAGACACAACTATATCAAATAATTTTAAGACATTTAAATTATATCGACTACACAAATCAACTCCATTAAAAACCGATATTTTTACACAGGACATCACACATATGTACAGAGCACTAAAATGAACAGCAACTAAAGTCATATACATTATAAAATAGGAGTTGTGAGCCAGGTTTTCTCCTTATGATCTTAGATTACAAATATTAGCAGTTATACTCACTTGACTGTTTTATATGACATTCATTGCTATCAACGATACATTTCGAATGCTACTCAAGACATATGAATTGATGTTACTTAACATACATGTAGTCTGTGACCAGGTCATGGTTCACACCATAAGGTGCATGAACATTGCCAAATCTTTCTTAGATATTTTTCTTTTCTGTAAAGGCACAATTTAGAAACGTTTTTAGCCAATGTGAATTCACGTTTTCATAGTTTGGTTACAATTGTTACAAACAGGATAAATTAACTATTCAGTTAAATTGAACTTGATGTTCATTGTGCAAAATTGTAGTTCCATATGGTCTCAATTTATTAATAACCTAGGCCATTACACATCTTCAAAAGAGAGGCATTTTATTTGCTCAAATGAACTGTAGGCATTGTTTAGTGCTCAAGAAGTAGACTTTGTGAAAAGTAAAGTGTGACCACAGTCACTATAGTACTAAGAGTTGTTCTTATTTTTTCACTGGCGTTCTTTTTCAGAATCAATGTGTACACAAATTTAGCATCAAATGTGACATTCATTATATGTGACATTCATTTTTGTTATGTATATATTGATACTGCACCATGAATGTTACTCATTTGAATTGATTTGACCTTTAAATATACAATGTAGACTGTCATGTTTCAAAGTGTTTGACTATTTTGTCAATATTGGCTAAAGGTTGGCAGTTTTACACACATGAGCCTAGCAAGAAAGTTCAAAAATTTTATGATACATGATTTCACCTAAGAAATCATCTGTTATCAGAACCACGAAAAGCATTGGTTATTTGCTAGTATCACTTGTTGAGGCAGTTGTTTAGTGACACATTTGGTTTTTACACTTTGTACACACAAATTTCAGTCTTTTGTTTTAAGTAAACTTGCTGACAGTTCTTTGCAATCAGTATGGTACCAGTCTTTAAACTTGTCACACTGCATCATGTTGCTTCCACGATCTGGTTGCCTGTGTAATGGCAGTAGATGGGCAACATTAATATTTTCCTGATTTTATGGCCCCGTCGTCTTCTCCATGACGTGAAAATCTCCATGATTTGATGTTGAAAACACGTTGCGAGATGGCTTCTCATCGATGTCTGCTCCCACGTAAACTCTGTTGGTTCCAGTCATTTGGCCGTTGCATTGGCCATAGCAAATAGTCCACAGTCATCACATCCTAATTGTTTGTGTATACGCACGCACTGTATTTTTATACTTATCCCTTCATGAAATAGCAGACAGGCTACAGCCTTCTTTGCTCTTCTATCTAGCCCACACCACATGGAATCATATACATTCACTACGCCTTTGCTGCAGCCAATAGTGGATACTGTAACCCAGTGATTTTGGTCTATATTCAGTATTTGGATGAATTCTTGATCTGGTGTGATGATAGCTGTGCCTGCCGTCATTACAAGGACATCCTGTAGACTGTACATGTGTGGAAACTGCTGCTGAAATAGAGCTGGTGCGTGATTCATGACATGGTCAGTCATCCATTGTCCTGGTGTTTTAATGAGTTTTACAATACTTGGAATATCTTTCCCTAAACGTACTCTGTCTCTGTCAATTCTCTTCTTTTTAAGTTTGCAAGTGAATGGCTCTGTTCAAGTATGAATCTTCTTGGTTCCTTTCTGAAGGGTAGGGGACTGGGAAAATGTGGGTCTGCTGGAGTGGTTGAAGGCTGGTGCTCTATCTCGGACTGGTCTACTGGAGTGGTTGAAGGCTGGTTCTCTGTCTGGGACTGGTCTGCTGTAGTGGTTGAAGGCTGGTGCTCTATCTGGGACTGGTCTGCTGTAGTGGTTGAAGGCTGGTTCTCTGTCTGGGACTGGTCTGCTGTAGTGGTTGAATGCTGTTCTCTGTCTGGGACTGGTCTGCTGTAGTGGTTGAAGGATTGTGATCTATCTGGGACTGGTCTGCTGTAGTGGTTGAAGGATTGTGCTCTATCTGGGACTGGTCTGCTGGAGTGGTTGAAGGCTGCTGCTCTATCTGGGACTGGTCTGCTGGAGTGGTTGAAAGTTGGTGCTCTACCTGGGACTGGTCTGCTGTAGTGGTTGAAGGATTGTGCTCTATCTGGGACTGGTCTGCTGAAGTGGTTGAAGGATTGTGCTCTATCTGGGACTGGTCTGCTGGAGTGGTTGAAGGCTGCTGCTCTATCTGGGACTGGTCTGCTGGAGTGGTTGAAAGTTGGTGCTCTATCTGGGAATGGTCTACTGGAGTGTTTGAGGGCTGGTGCTCTATTTTGCACTGGTCTGCAGGATTGGTTGAAAGCTGGTTCTCTGTCTGGGACTGGTCTGCTGTAGTGGTTGAAAGCTGGTTCTCTATCTGGGACTGGTCTGCTGTAGTGGTTGAAGGATTGTGCTCTATCTGGGACTGGTCTGCTGGAGTGGTTGAAGGCTGGTGCTCTATCTGGGACTGGTCTGCTGGAGTGGTTGAAAGCTGGTGCTCTATCTGGGACTGGTCTGCTGGAGTGGTTGAAAGTTGGTGCTCTATCTGGGACTGGTCTGCTGGAGTGGTTGAAGGCTGGTGCTCTATCTGGGACTGGTCTACTGGAGTGTTTGAGGGCTGGTGCTCTATCTTGCACTGGTCTGCTGGATTGGTTGAAAGCTGGTTCTCTGTCTGGGACTGGTTTGCTGGAGTGGTTGAAGGCCAGTGCTCTGTCTGGGACTGGTCTGCTGTAGTTGTTGAAGGATTGTGATCTATCTGGGACTGGTCTGCTGGAGTGGTTGAAGGCTGGTGCTCTATATGGGACTGGTCTGCTGTAGTGGTTGAAGGCTGGTTCTCTGTCTGGGACTGGTCTGCTGTAGTGGTTGAATGCTGGTTCTCTGTCTGGGACTGGTCTGCTGTAGTGGTTGAAGGATTGTGATCTATCTGGGACTGGTCTGCTGTAGTGGTTGAAGGATTGTGCTCTATCTGGGACTGGTCTGCTGGAGTGGTTGAAATATTGTGCTGTATCTGGGACTGGTCTGCTGGAGTGGTTGAAGGCTGCTGCTCTATCTGGGACTGATCTGCTGTAGTGGTTGAAGGCTGGTGCTCTATCTGGGAATGGTCTACTGGAGTGTTTGAGGGCTGGTGCTCTATCTTGCACTGGTCTGCAGGATTGGTTGAAAGCTGGTTCTCTGTCTGGGACTGGTCTGCTGTAGTGGTTGAAAGCTGGTTCTCTATCTGGGACTGGTCTGCTGTAGTGGTTGAAGGCTTGTGCTCTATCTGGGACTGGTCTGCTGGAGTGGTTGAAGGCTGGTGCTCTATCTGGGACTGGTCTGCTGTAGTGGTTGAAAGCTGGTGCTCTATCTGGGACTGGTCTGCTGGAGTGGTTGAAAGTTGGTGCTCTATCTGGGACTGGTCTGCTGGAGTGGTTGAAGGCTGGTGCTCTATCTGGGACTGGTCTACTGGAGTGTTTGAGGGCTGGTGCTCTATCTTGCACTGGTCTGCTGGATTGGTTGAAAGCTGGTTCTCTGTCTGGGACTGGTCTGCTGTAGTGGTTGAAAGCTGGTTCTCTATCTGGGACTGGTCTGCCGGAGTGGTTGAAGGATGGTGCTCTATCTGGGACTGGTCTGCTGGAGTGGTTGAAAGCTGGTGGTCTATCTGGGACTGGTCTGCTGTAGTGGTTAAAGGCTGGTGCTCTATCTGGGACTGGTCTGTTGTAGTGGTTGAAGGCTGGTGCTCTATCTGGGACTGGTCTGCTGGAGTGATTGAAGGCTGGTGCTCTATCTGGGACTGGTCTGCTGTAGTGGTTGAAGGCTGGTTCTCTATCTGAGACTGGTTTGCTGGAGTGGTTGAAGGCCAGTGCTCTATCTGGGACTGGTCTGCTGGAGTGGTTGAAGGCTGGTGCTCTATCTGGGACTGGTCTGCTGGAGGTTGATTATTGATTTATGTGTACGGTTTCAAGTGGGAATATGCAACACCTATGGATATAGGCCAACTAAATCGATTCCAAGCATATACCATTGAGCTTTATTCGGAATAGGTTTCAGTTCAGGACCACAAGTTTTTATTTTCTCAAACCTCTGACACTTACCACAACTCTTGATCTAATAAAATATAACAACGTTCAGAACAACATTATAGAGAATATTGACTATATTATATAGTATATGATTATTATTTTTCAATTGTTTACAAACATAATGTGCATCAAAGTATTATAGACATATAATGTATGAATTTTGGAAGTGGAAAACTCTGGAGTACTCTGGAGGGGATACTATTTTACAGGTCTCAGTATGGCTATGATGGTAAACGGGTTATACGTATGACAGAGATATTATAACTTCAGACATCAGACTGTGGACAACTGAACCTGTTACAAACACTGAAACAGGGACAGTAAACAAGCAAATTGAATTTATTACACTTGGCTCAGAATGTTAAAACAGCAGAGACTTGTAGTACACACCATGGTTTGATAAGAACAGATTTATTGCCTCTTTATGTGTACATGAAATACCAGGGGAACTGTAAATTTATGTAAAGTGGCCATAAAACTGTTCTTATCAAATGATGGAATGTAATACTTGTCTGTACTTCCAACATGCTGAGCCAAAAGTTATTAATCTAATTCAGTTGTTCACTTTCCCTGTAACAGGCTCTGTTCGTCCATGGTCTGATGTCTGAAGTTGTATTTTTCAGCTGAATACAAGCATCATGTGTATCAAAGCATATATTTACCAAAATGTTTAACACTTTCCATTCTGAAAAAGTATGGATTTTGGAAGTGCCAAACTTAGTACTCAGGGGGGAGGGGGATACTATTTTACTGGTCTCAGCATGGCTGTTGCAGTGAATATGATGGGAAACAGGCTATGTATGACAGAGTTATTATTGTTCAGTTGACTACAAGCATCATGTGTATCAAAGTATAGATAAATTTACCAAGAAGATATTTACTGCTTTCTCTTGTGAAAATGTATGAAATTTTAATGTACTAAGTACTTTAGGGGGGTACTATTTTACAGAACCATTATCTAACTAAATAATCATACTTACCAATTGTTGCATGTCACTTGAGATGGTCTTCCAATAAAACCTGGATGAAATCTTCTTCACAGTCTTTGTTGATGCCAAGATGGCCGACATTGGAGAAACATGACATTCTTTGAAAACTTCCTCCCTTTCTTGTTGGGTTAGTAACACTTGCTTAGAACCATCACTATCCTTTCCAATGAAGAGGAATGAATGTCTTGCCTGGAAGACACAATGTTTTAAAAACATTAACATTAAAATAAATGTGATTTTGTCATCAAATCTTGGTATCAACATAGTTCTAAAGAAAGTAATTTCAATTATGTCAGAGTTGAGTTGAGGAATTAATCAGCATACCAGTGTTTGTAGTTTATCTAGTTACAATTAACTTGACTTTCACTAATAATCAATCCAAAATGACCCCCCCCCCACCCGTCATAATTGGTTGTACCAATCTGAACCATGACAATTTTAGAAGAGTGTTGACAAGGATATGAAGAAGGTTGATTTTCAGTGATGAGTACTAAATGTACAAAAAATGCGACAATCTTCTGTTTGAATGTGCTGCCATCTTTTGTTTTTCACACGCAACATGCCTTATACAGTTCGAAACAGGGCCAGGGTGCCCTGGCCAAACAATGACAAAATGTTTTGGCTACCGAACGCACCCCTGCTTACACATTACACGTTTGAAAGGTAGTTGAAATACTAAATTAACAGGGTGAGGAAGTGAGACATATTTTCATCAGATGGATTGTGTTTGGTGGTTTCTTTGATATTGTAATACTTTGTATTATTTCTACAATTTATGTACATCGCCACGCCACCGCGACTAGTCCTGCTTACATATATGTCCTTCTCCTGTCAGTAATCTAGACCCGTGCACCGTCTGCAAGCAAGACTACATCTCATAAATCACACATACACAAGCGTGTGTACACGTGTAGTAGCAAAATATTAGAAACTCGAAATGATGCTGTGTCCTAGTTTGAAATTGTCTGACTAAGTCACGGTAAACTGACAGGGAATATATATCCCCATCCCACAATCCCACATTTCAAGTAAGTAAATACACCTGAACTTATTATTACTTTACCAAGAATTTTCATGATGGAGTTTCGGCAAAACGGCTGGTTTAACACTTCCAAGAGGACGAAATTTTACAGTCACGAACGATAAATACGTACGCATGTGCATAAGCCTTACCCGGATACTATTTTACATGGACGAAATATTTCGTAAGACGGGTATTCCAAATGAGTGCTACGTCATGATTTCCTAATGTCGGCAGTATCCCTCCGAGCCTTTCGGTGTGAGGGAATCATTCGTTCTCGATGACGTAGCATGAATGAGAAATACCGGAAGATTATTTATTTATTATATACATACAACAACTATTTTTTTTTCTATTATGATGACAATTTTGAACAAAAATATTCTCAAACTTACGCTGAACGCGCATCAATTTTTTGAAGTGATGGGGCTACAGCGCTCAGCTGTTCATTCAGTTTCAGATTGTAGTCGCCATTGCAACAGCTGCCGTCGCTACTACTACTACTAAGGTATATGTTGAGATCAGTAAAATTACGCCACAAACTTTCAGGTAGGGAATATTTTGCCAACGTTGGGACGTTTGTCAAGAGTAGTGATTAATTCTTTGACAAAATATAGACACATTGATCGGAAAAAAATGATACATACGGAGAGACTGACTAAGGAACGGATGCCTACACCGGTTATGCATAGAACTCGGCTCATAGTCATACTGTGCTGTACGCAGCAGCCACCTCTCCATCAGCCACCGCACGGGGGCACTGTTCACAGTAGCCTGAATAGCTCAAACCACAGACACTCGTGACTTTGCTTAAACTATACATAGCTTGTCCGTCAGCAAGGAAACAATAGATGCATGGGCCAACGCATTTTAATTGCTGTAAGTAGTAGTCATACTACCTATGAATACTAACATTTGTTCCTGGAAGAATAATTGTTGTCTTTATTGAAATTATTAATCTTTTCATGTTCCACCATGTAACGTATAGGCATGTATAGCAATAGGGAATCATTGGACATAATAGTAAATATTCCTGTGCACTCTAACCAACTAGTACACACTATCAGTATGCATCTCAGCTATAACCCTGTATAGGTGGTTTGAAATAATTATTGTCATTGATACCCAGCAGACACGACTTTTTGTACTCAATATGGCCTTCTGGGTAATTTCCAATCTAATAGTATGAGCTGTAATTGACAAACAATAGGTTGTACACACATTTTAATTGCTGTAAGTAGTAGTGATACTACCTATGAATACTAACATTTGTCCCTGGAAGAATAAATATTGTCTTTATTGAAACTATTAATCTGTTCATATTCCACCATGTAACGTATAGGCATGTATAGGGATGGGGGGTCAGTGGATATTTCAATAAGTTATTTCTACAAAAATATTGAGTGTGCATTCTAACCAACTAGTACACATTATCAGTATGCATCTCAGCTATAACCCTGTATAGAGGTGCGGTATTGTTGGATTGCCACAATAGCTTGATCTCAGATAAATAGCGGTTATTGGCTATTTACCAAAACAGCTTGATTCAATCTTGATTTGAGCTAAATAGCGGCTATTGGCTATTTATTGGATTGCCAAAATAGTTTCATCCCCAAAATAGCTTGATTCAAGATAAATAGTGGCTGTTGTCTATTTCCTTTGTTGCCAAAATAGCTTGATCTGAAGGTAAATAGCAGCTACTGGGGATTTATTGAATTACCAAAATAGCTGAATCTCAGATAAATAGCGACTGTTGGCTATTCAACTTAATACTATTAGCCATAAATAGCCAGGTAATAGCTTGCTATCAGCTATTATAAAAACGGGAATATGGTGTGATTATCTCCCTGGGTAGCTATTCAAGCTAAGAGCCATTGACAGCTGCTATTAGCCATTAATAGCCGCTATTAGCTATTAATAGCCTACTACCAGCTAACAACCCCCAGCACTCTTCAGGACATGGCTATTCAGCTATTCAAGCTATTAGCCATTAATAGCCGATATTAGCCACTAATAGCCAGTTAATAGCTAGCTAACATCTATTCAATATTGGCCATAAATAGCCAGATAATAGCTTGTTATCAGCTATTGTCAAACTGGGCATATGGTATAAATATCTCCCTAGGTAGCTATTCAAGCTGATAGCCATTACTAGCCGCTAATAGCCATTACTAGCCGACTACGAACTAACAACTCCCAACAGTCTCCAGGACCTGGCTATTAAGATATTCAAGCTATTAGCCATTAATAGCTGCTGTTAGCCATTAATAGCCAGCTAATAGCCAGCTAACAGCTAACAACCCCCAGTACTCTCCGACACATGGCTATTCAGCTATTCAAGCTATTAGCCATTAATAGCTGCTGTTAGCCATTAATAGCCAGCTAATAGCCGGCTACCAGCTATTTATCTATTTATTGCATCCCTTTTGTATCAGGGGACTCACTAAGATTGTAAAGAGCAGCACTAAGAAAAATTAAAAATACATACACTACCATAAAGACGAGTAAAAAACATATACAGGAACAAACAACAAAATAAACCAAAGTGAGGTAAGAATATTGATAAAACGACAATACAAATAAAAATGTATGCTTCAAATGTTAGTTGTCAGAAAATCTAACGGCTAAACTATTCTATATTAGTTTTAACAAAATCTTTTCTGTTTTCAATTGCTTCAATAAGGTATTGTTTGACAAGTTTATCTATTTGTTTACTTATAGACTGAGCATTGTAGTGTTTTGTATTATCTCCTATAAATAAACAGAGTAGTTCTTTCCTTTGTTTAAAATCTTGATATAAGTTCAACTCCTTATTGTTGAGTAATAGTTCTTCTGTTCCTTTCATTAAGATCTGTCGTTGTGTAGAATGGCTTTCACATGTAAAAAGAAAGTGTTCAAGTGTCTTTCCATTTGAGCTCATCATTTTTAAATATGATATGTTTGATTTTATTATCTGAAAGAGTTTGAATTTGGTCTTTATCAATATTAAGGTCTATTAACACATTATTTACAGTTTTCTGCCAATTCCAGGACAGTTTTATCACATTTCTTTCAGATTCTTCACTAATGGAATTGAGATGGTTAAAGACACATTTAGTCCATCATGATTCATCTATAAAATTACAAAGTCTTTTAAAGTACTTTAATCTGAACAAATCAAAATTACTTGACATAGCATCATTATATTATCAGGTGTTAAGGTGTTTAGAACACACTGTACTCCTTGACTCTTCAAATAATAAATCTCGATCATGGTTTGTTTTTTCATTCATTTAATTTCAACAAACTTAACTCTTGGGGTTAATAGCCAGTTATTAGATTGCTATTAATGGCTAATAGCTTGAACAGCTGCATAGCCAGCCCATGGAGAAAGCTGAGAGGTTGATAGCTGATAGCCAGCTATTAGCTAGCTATTAATGGCTAATAGCGGCTATTAATGGCTAATAGCTTAAATAGCTGCGTAGCCAGCCCATGGAGAAAGCTGAGAGGTTGATAGCTGATAGACAGCTCTTAGCTGGCTATTAATGGCTAATAGCGGCTATTAATGGCTAATAGCTTAAATAGCTGCATAGCCAGCCCACAGAGAAAGCTGAGAGGTTGATAGCGGATAGCCAGCTATTAGCTGGCTATTAATGGCTAATAGCGGCTATTAATGGCTAATAGCTTGAATAGCTGCATAGCCAGCCCATGGAGAAAGCTGAGAGGTTGATAGCTGATAGCCAGCTCTTAGCTAGCTATTAATGGCTAATAGCTTGAATAGCTGCATAGTCAGCCCATGGAGAAAGCTGAGAGGTTGATAGCGGATAGCCAGCTATTAGCTAGCTATTAATGGCTAATAGCGGCTATTAATGGCTAATAGCTTAAAAAGCTGCGTAGCCAGCCCATGGAGAAAGCTGAGAGGTTGATAGCTGATAGCCAGCTATTAGCTAGCTATTAATGGCTAATAGCGGCTATTAATGGCTAATAGCTTAAATAGCTGCGTAGCCAGCCCATGGAGAAAGCTGAGAGGTTGATAGCTGATAGCCAGCTCTTAGCTGGCTATTAATGGCTAATAGCGGCTATTAATGGCTAATAGCTTGAATAGCTGCATAGCCAGCCCACAGAGAAAGCTGAGAGGTTGATAGTGGATAGCCAGCTATTAGCTGGCTATTAATGGCTAATAGTGGCTATTAATGGCTAATAGCTTGAACAGCTGCATAGCCAGCCCACGGAGAAAGCTGAGAGGTTGATAGCTGATAGCCAGCTATTAGCTGGCTATTAATGGCTAATAGCGGCTATTAATGGCTAATAGCTTGAATAGCTGCATAGCCAGCCCATGGAGATAGCTGATAGCCAGCTATTTGCTGGCTATTAATGGCTAATAGCGGCTATTAATAGCTAATAGCTTGAATAGTTGCATAGCCAGCCCATGGAGAAAGCTGAGGGGTTGATAGCTGATAGCCAGCTATTAGCTGGCTATTAATGGCTAATAGCGGCTATTAATGGCTAATAGCTTGAATAGCTGCATAGCCAGCCCATGGAGAAAGCTGAGAGGTTAATAGCTGGTAGCCAGCTACTAGCTTGCTATTAATGGCTAATAGCGGCTATTAATGGCTAATAGCTTGAACAGCTACATAGCCAGCCCATGGAGAAAGCTGAGAGGTTGATAGCTGATAGCCAGCTATTAGCTGGCTATTAATGGCTAATAGCGGCTATTAATGGCTAATAGCTTAAATAGCTGCATAGCCAGCCCATGGAGAAAGCTGAGAGGTTGATAGCTGATAGCCAGCTCTTAGCTGGCTATTAATGGCTAATAGCGGCTATTAATGGCTAATAGCTTAAATAGCTGCATAGCCAGCCCACAGAGAAAGCTGAGAGGTTGATAGTGGATAGCCAGCTATTAGCTGGCTATTAATGGCTAATAGTGGCTATTAATGGCTAATAGCTTGAACAGCTGCATAGCCAGCCCACGGAGAAAGCTGAGAGGTTGATAGCTGATAGCCAGCTATTAGCTGGCTATTAATGGCTAATAGCGGCTATTAATGGCTAATAGCTTGAATAGCTGCATAGCCAGCCCATGGAGAAAGCTGAGAGGTTGATAGCTGATAGCCAGCTATTTGCTGGCTATTAATGGCTAATAGCGGCTATTAATAGCTAATAGCTTGAATAGTTGCATAGCCAGCCCATGGAGAAAGCTGAGGGGTTGATAGCTGATAGCCAGCTATTAGCTGGCTATTAATGGCTAATAGCGGCTATTAATGGCTAATAGCTTGAATAGCTGCATAGCCAGCCCATGGAGAAAGCTGAGAGGTTAATAGCTGATAGCCAGGTATTACCATTTACACCTCCACTCATATAGTCTAGTTCCTACACAGTATCATTACAATTTACACCTCCACTCACATAGTCTAGTTCCTATACAGTATCATTACCATTTACACCTTCACTCACATAGTCTAGTTCCTACACAGTATCATTACAATTTACACCTCCACTCATATAGTCTAGTTCCTATACAGTATCATTACCATTTACACCTCCACTCACTAGTCTAGTTCCTTTATCATTACCATTTACACCTCCACTCACTAGTCTAGTTCCTACACAGTATCATTACCATTTACACCTCCACTCACATAGTCTAGTTCCTACACAGTATCATTACCATTTACACCTCCACTCACTAGTCTAGTTCCTATACAGTATCATTACCATTTACACCTCCACTCACTAGTCTAGTTCCTTTATCATTACCATTTACACCTCCACTCACTAGTCTAGTTCCTACACAGTATCATTACCATTTACACCTTCACTCACTAGTCTAGTTCCTACACAGTATCATTACAATTTACACCTCCACTCACATAGTCTAGTTCCTATACAGTATCATTACCATTTACACCTCCACTCACACAGTCTAGTTCCTACACAGTATCATTACAATTTACACCTCCACTCACATAGTCTAGTTCCTATACAGTATCATTACCATTTACACCTTCACTCACATAGTCTAGTTCCTATACAGTATCATTACCATTTACACCTCCACTCACATAGTCTAGTTCCTATACAGTATCATTACCATTTACACCTCCACTCACATAGTCTAGTTCCTATACAGTATCATTACCATTTACACCTTCACTCACATAGTCTAGTTCCTACACAGTATCATTACCATTTACACCTCCACTCACATAGTCTAGTTCCTACACAGTATCATTACAATTTACACCTCCACTCACATAGTTTAGTTCCTATACAGTATCATTACCATTTACACCTCCACTCACATAGTTTAGTTCCTATACAGTATCATTACCATTTACACCTCCACTCACATAGTCTAGTACATAGATTGTAAATGTATAACTTTACAACTAACTCCTATCTAGTATTAATATTTATAAGTTGTACTCTGTACATAGACTGTAAATGTATAACTTTACGACTAACTCCTATCTAGTGTTAATATATATAAGTTGTACTCTGTACATAGATTGTAAATGTATAACTTTACAACTAATTCCTATCTAGTATTAATCTAACTATAGTAAGGGTGAAAGAAGGTAAAAAACCAAAGTATTGGACAATTTGGATACATTCATCAAATTATGATGACGATGATACAGAATAAACAAGAATTAAAAAAGGAGGGGGTGATGCATAGTGATGCATTACTATCTCTGTTGTATCATTGAGTGTATCTTTATGGCCAATTTTGTAATACCTGTACTGAAAGCTGGATACTCCATATACAATATCGTCATATGTTTGTTAGCCTAGAATCCGGGCAATTTGGGATTTTGAATTTTGGTTATGGGATATAACCAAAATACACAATCCTCATTTGCCTTGATTCTGTGGCTAAACATTTGTGAGAAAAGCACCTCAAAAGTTGGTGTTTTCAAAATTACTTGTTCTAACCTCATTAGTCTAACCTGAGCTCTGTACTTCTGACTGCCTAGAATCAAGTGAAAGCAGCAAGTTGTCATAGACTGTTCTACAAAAGTTGATAAATTATTAAAGCTAAACTAGCTACAACTGGAATTATTTTTTGGAACTGTCATTTCGATATAATGACATTCATCCTGAAAAGTATGTAATCAACTATCGGTAATTGTATAAATGTGAGTCACAACATAATAAGAGGTAGGAGAATACACAATTTTGGTTGGTCAAATAAACAGTCACTCACTGCTACTTGTGTAATGACTGGTAGTTGCTTGCAAAATTCTCACTCTATAAACTACTGTGATACTGTAAGTATAAAAGAATATTATGGTATTCCTTAGTATAGAATACATTAGATAACAGGGTATAGGCTTTGCATATAAATTACTGACCATTAAACAAGTTACAGTCAGTGGTACATACAGGTAACAAAAACTAACCCCCCCCCCAAAAAAGAAAAAGAAAAAAGATAGACGTTTCAGACCACGCCCCTTTAACAGTTCCAATCCAGAAAAGTGGTGTTACTGGAGAAATGAATGTATTTTTGTGAACTTTGGATGCACACCAATATTAATAGTTTACCCATTGAAGACTAAAAAGGAACCAAGAGTCATCATGACTATACAAATTGTCATCTAAAACCAAAAAACTCTCAGGAAATACCATTATTTCACTGAGTGGTGTTCCCCTTTAACTCATTTTTAGCACAACTGAATTGATAAGGTTCAGTAGTTCTGTAGGGATCGCTAAGTGTGTGTGTGTGTGTGTGTGTGTGTGTGTGTGTGTGTGTGTGTGTGTGTGTGTGTGTGTGTGTGTGTGAGTGTGTGTGTGTGTGTGTGTGTATGTGTGTGTGTGAGTGTGTGAGTGTGTGAGTATGTGTGTGTAAACAACTTAAAGTAAAAAACTGCTAGACCAATTGCTTTAATATTTGGTGGTCATGTTACTTCGATTGTCTCATTGGGAAATTGTTCAAATGGAAATGATTGCATCAGAAATGTGTATTTTACGTTTGAAAATGTGATTTGTTGTATTACAAAATACTTTGACTTCAACCTGGAAATGTAAGATTCTTGTTTTATTGATGTAATGAAATCATTAAATCTTTTATGGGCTACTTCACATGTCAGTGTCAATGGCGTAAAGATTAACATCTGTTTAAGGTTGCTTGGCAACCTAGGCCTGTTAAATATCCAAAAGTGAACTCACATGCTAAAATATTGATATCTCACCCACAGCAACCTCCAATTGATGGCGTATGTGGGGAATGTAACAACAAGGTTGTGTAGGCAAATTAAACATTTGGCAGGTGAACACATATATGCTAAATCTACTACAATGTAGACTATACTCATAGCAATAATGAATTAGTGATATATATATATATATATTGTACAATAACATCATTGGTATAAGGCAAGTGGATAGATGTGCTGTCATGATGGTTGAATGTTTAGAGTGGATGGCTAGAAATCTGCAGGTTGCAGGTTGTAGAGTCATGATGGTTGAATGTTTAGAGTGGCTGGCTAGGAATCTGCAAGTTGCAGGGTTGAGCCCGTTGCTGGCATTTGTTTCTGAATGACTAAAGTTCTTGGGTAAGATTTGAACCACAATTGCGCTTTGGTTAACCTAGCTGTATTAATTGGAGACCTGGAAGGATAGATGTTGAAATGTGAATGCTTTAATCCCATGCACTTATAGAGGTTGATTGTATGCTCCCCAGGGAGTTGAGGAAGTAAAGGGCCATTGTGCCACTATAGGTCTGTGCCATGGAGTAATAATTGTAAAGCTCTTTGAGGATGTGATTATTATAGATTTGTGCTATAATGCCATTGTCACTAATTTATTTAAGTACATCTATCCATTTAAAGTCTGTAGCCCCTTGCCATTGAGGGAGCTACTCCCCCCTCCCAGCAGGCAGCTACACCCCCCAGCAGGCAGCAACACCACCCAGCAGGCAGCTACAACCCACCAGCAGGCAGCTACAACCCCCCCCCCCCCCCCCCCCCCCAGCAGGCAGCTACACCCCAGGCAACTACACCTCCTGCCCCAGCATGCAGCTACACCCCCAGCAGGCAGCTACATCCCCAACCCTGAAACAATAAAGTCTGTAGCTGTTAAATGGCTAGGTGTAGTACAGTGACGTCATACATGAATACATATCTTGTAAATATCTAAATGTATCTGATGACATGGTCAGATTTAAATTTCCTCAAACTTTGTAAATATGTATAATCATGTAATTCTTTAGTCTGTAAGGTACACCTAGATGGGGCGCCCTCACACATCAGAGGCCAGTGAGGGCGGAACATCATGACAATCTTACAGTCTAGTAATTCTTAGAAACCATAACACAGATACATGTGTTAATATTCTAATTTACATAGAGTATGTGTATATATCAGTTGTCCATCATCAATATAGCTTTTTAATGTTACATGTGTTAGCATTGTGAATGCATTACAAATGTTATAACGCACATTCAAGCAGTTCAAAATGTTTTTAGCATTGAGCTTTTGATCTGTCTTGTTGACGATCTTCATCAGAATGACTTTCATTGTTACAGCTGACCAATTAATAAAGTGGCCATATGGATGAGAATTAAGTATTTATTTTGGATTTTTAATTCATAATACAACTTTACTGTGTTTTCCTAATTTAACAAATAATGTGAAATAACATATTATAAATACCAAAACCTTGTTTGTAACTCATTTGATTACAAAAAGTGTTATTGTATGCACAATAACAAACATTTTAGACATATTTTATTGATTTTCAATTTACTGAGTTACAAACAAGGAATTGGTAGATATTATTTCACATTATTTTTTTCGATTAGAAAAACAAAAAATAGTAAAGTTGTTTTATAAATTAAATATCCCAAATAAATACCTAATCCTCATTAATTTGGTCACTTTAATACTGGGTTTGCAGTAAGCATATTTTTAATGTAATTTTGACATGATTTGTGAAACTGGTGTAAATTAGTCTAATCATTGTATGTGTTTGTTTTATATCAGGATCTCATTGATGCTGTTTACAATGGAGATATAGAGAAGGTTAAATTCTACTTGGAGAATGGTTATGATGTCAATTATGCAAATGAGGTAAGTGTATCAGTAAATAAATCAGATCATTGCCTATATTGGTAAGTGTATAAATAAGTAGCTCATTGCTAATAATAAAACAATATTTTTAGTTACAAAACAACATTGATTGCAGAGTGGTTGCCATAAAGATAAGATGATTACAATGGAATATTGACAACAATAGCTAAACAGGCACTAATGTTAAAAATGTTTGCAATTATCAGTTTTGATAGAAAACTACAACTTTTTGTGTGAAACGTGTTACCCAAGTCGATGAAATTATTTATCTATATAGTTATATCTCACAAGTCGTTGCAAATTTAATCTATGCATTAGGTGATACCACATCTAAGGAAAGACTTTAAACTACATTAAGCTAAAAATGTAACAAAATAAAACGTGTCATGGTAATTTTTAAGACATTGAAATGAAAACAAAACACACTTGTGATCCGGTTGAAAATAATGTTTTTGTCCAAAAGATATTGCCCACTTTAAACAATAAAGAACAAAAGTGAAACAGAAGTACAGTAACATGTATTCTATAATGTGAGATATCTTGTCGGCGGAATATGTAACTTGGATTTTGTCATAGATGTGCTATTGACAAATCACCGTCATTGATTGACAGAGGTCATTGACTGAGCCATGTGCATTAGAAATTGTGTGACAATCTACAACAAACAAATCAAATTGTCATACCTTATAGTGCATATTGAATATTGATCGTACATTTTAAATGTACAATCGGTTCTCTTATACGTAATCTTGGGTGACATTCAAATTATGGTGAAAATTCTGGTCATGAGATCACTATAATACACATGATCAGTTTCCCAAAGGACAGAGATGCTGTGTCTTGTTTTTACATTTTCTGAAGCCAAAAAATGTCAATAATTGGTCGTCGACTTGATGATCAAGAATACAGAACACTTGTAGAGGTATGTTGATATTACTGTGAGTCAAAGTATATTTCATTGATCTGATCATAAGTGAATAGGGATAGGATTCCACTAATGACATTTCTACTGAGTGTACATTGAAGACCAGACACTTGCACATTTCGTGAACTTAGCTGGATTAAGAAGATTTTTATTGCATGAAACTTGAAAGCCTTTCACGAATCCATAAATAGTAGAAAGAAAGAAAGTAATCCTTGCCATATTGTAGTGTCAGTACCCCCCCATTAAAATTTGACACTCCCCTTATGTGATCTAAAGTTATGAATCTTTCCATCCAAGAAAAGAATCCTTTCAATAGTGTAATGACTGCCAAAAAAGTGTTATTCCGTCATGTACCGAAATGTTTACATCAGTACATCCAGTAATAGTAGAAAGACTGAAAGTAAGAAAGAAAGAAAGAAAGAAAGAAAGCTATGCTTGCCATATTGCAGTGCCAGCACTGTGGAGGCCCCTTCTAAATATTGGACCCTCCTCTTATGTAACCTCAAGTTACGAATAATTCCATCCAGGAATAATAGATGAAAAGAAAATAATTCTAGCCTTAGTGTAGTGACAACATTCTGAAACAACCCCCCCCCCCCCCCCCCGTCAAATTGACCACTCCCTTAGATATCCATATTTATGCATCTGTGCCAATGAGGAATTGTCTATATATATACGGTATTTTAGGGGACAGGGAACTCGATTCAAGCTCAGGGTCATAGTCAAAATTCAAGGGCAACTTAAACTGTTGGACTTTTATCGAAACATTCATCGATACTTTTCTGTATACTTCCATCAGATATGACTGGTAAAGCTGTAAGACAGTCAACAAAATAGCCAAACATAAAATCCTTCCGAAAAACGTGAAAAAAGTATATATGAAGTTGTTTTGTAACAAAAAGCTGTTACCAAGATAACTGCTGTCAATATCCCCAATTATACCAAAGTGTTAATATACTAATCTGAAAGTGCTATTGATATGATGTAAATGTTTGTATATAGGGTTTTGGGGACAAGCAATTCACTGATTACATGATCCTCTCAATCCAATGTCAAGGTCATCTTAATTTTTTGTAATTATTAAAATACCGTTGGAATCTTTTCTAAAGCTAACATCAGACGTGATCTTTACAGAGTGATGAAAAATGCTCAGAAAATAACAAATTGTATAACTTTCAGGAAAAATACAACAAAGGCATATGCTGAGCTGCTTTTATTACAATTTTCTGTTACCAAGACAACTGGTATCAATATCACCAAAATATGAAGGTATTATCGCAGGGTCCTGAAAGTGCTGCAGATATGACACAAGTGTCTATATATAGGTTTTAGGGGACGGGCAACACACTTATCACATGATCTTTTCGATCCAAGCTCGAGGTCATAGTCTATTTACAAGGACACTGACATATTTTCACTTTGTTAATCAAAATATTCACAGGTGTTTTCCCTAACTACCACCAAGACATAATGTGTAAGGCTGCAAATCGGTCTCAAATAGCAAATTATATTATAGTCTTTTGTAGCAAAAGCGTATTTTGGGTTTGTTCATAACAAAATTCTGTTCCCAAGACAGTTGGTATCGAGATCTGTGATTATACCAAAATATGTAAATACTGAATATTTCATGGTTCTGAATTGCTATAGATATGATGGAAGTGTCCACATATAGGTTTTAGAGTACAGGCAAATCTCTTATCACAAGGTCGTTTCAATCCAAGGTCAAAGTCATAGGCTAATTACAAGGTCACCTCAATTTTTCACTTTTATCGAAACACTCACATAAGTTTTTTGCTATAAACTACTGCAGACATCAGATAGTAAATCAGATAGCAAATTATATAGTTTGTCATAATTTTTGTAGCAATGGCATATTCAGGGTCAGCTTACTATGGGGTAAGGGAATTGTCTAGAAACAGGTTCAGAAAAGGAATGATGCTGTACAACCAAGTACTAGAAAGATAGCTATTCATACTTTATTGACATCTAACAAAACTCCTACAGATCACACAGAAATAAGGTTTATATAGGTTTTACTACATTCCATACATATTGGGGTGAATTTGATATTGACCTTCATTTGATTGGTCAATTAGGAAAATGTAGGATTGGTTAGTAGAGATTGTTAGTCCCCGCGGACGAAGTCCGGAACGGGGACTTATGGATTGGGTTCCGTCTGTCCGTCCGTCCGTCCGTCCGTCCGTGCGTCCGTGCGTCCGTCCGTCCGTCCGCAGCCGTTTCTTGGAGATGCCTGTACCGATTTTTTTCAAACTTGGTACAGGGGCAACATGCTATGGCATACATATGCACGTCAATTTGTTTTATGATACGATCCAATATGGCCGCCTAGCAGCCATTTTGTTTGCGAATTTTCCCTGTCTAAAGCCATAACTCAGACATGCTCACACAGATCTCATTCAGAGTTGGTATTAGGACAGTGTTCTATGGCATATATGTGCATATTCATTGTTGTCATGATACGATCCAATATGGCCGCCTGGCAGCCATTTTGTTTGTGAATTTTCATGTCCAAAGCCATAACTTAGACATGCTTGAACAGATCTCATTCAAAGTTGGTACTAGGACAGTGTTCTATGACATACATGTGCATATCCATTTTCATTGTGATACGATCCAATATGGCTGCCTGGCAGCCATTTTGTTTGCAAATTTTCCATGTCCAAAGCCATAACTCAGACATGCTTGAACAGATCTCATTCAAAGTTGGTATTAGGACAGTGTTCTATGACATACATGTGCATATCCATTTTCATTGTGATACGATCCAATATGGCTGCCTGGCAGCCATTTTGTTTTTGCAAATTTTCCATGTCCTAAGCCATAACTCAGACATGCTTGAACAGATCTCATTCGAAGTTGGTATTAGGACAGTGTTCTATGACATACATTTGCATATCCATTTTCATATTGATATGATCCCCCATACCCGACCAATCCTTTATTGTTGTAGGCATGTTCCATGTCCGACAAGCAGACACAACATATCTAAGTCTGTTTGATTTAGGTTCACAAGTGTTGTTGCGTGATCAGAGTAGTGCTAATTCCTTAAAACCCAATCATAGCGGGGACTATGTCATTCTCAATGGCTTGTTTAAACTTGAGATTAACTAATTTGACCGTTACTTGTTTGGCTATGTAAATTACAGTTAGGATCCTAAATTTGACTCAAGCTTGGTGTATATTCAATCTCAGGGTATATTTCATTCCCGATACATATATCATTACAATTCTGCTGATGCTAAAAGTAAC
The DNA here is from genome assembly GCF_964340395.1 of Glandiceps talaboti. Lineage (NCBI taxonomy): Eukaryota > Metazoa > Hemichordata > Enteropneusta > Spengelidae > Glandiceps > Glandiceps talaboti. The sequence goes on along the minus strand of NC_135567.1, from coordinate 6,505,984 downwards.
ACCTTTTAGCACATTCTTACACCTGTACCCATATGGTGAATAACGCCACCAGCCTACGCTTTGGGGCTATGTGTAAATAAAACTTGTTTGTCTAAACTAAGCATCTTGCTGGAACTCGTTGACACCTCTCAATCCGATAATGGTCAGTAGTTGTACCTCAGATCACAGACAAGAAACTGTGTTCCTTGTCTGTGCTCAGAATTTGTACCATGGCTCACAGTCCTGCTTGCAGACGGTGCACGCGTTTCGCTCAAAAGTAACCGTCCTATAGCGAGTGCGAAAACAAAATACTTTCGCACCAATAACAAAATAATTACATATAATTTTTTTTATAAAGCTATCAAATATTAGCAATCGGTCGAATATGTACTCATTTTACATCTTTTTGACGATAGTAGTCGCTGGTACGATCACAAAAAGTGTCGAAATCGGAACTTTTCCAGTTCCGACTGATTTCAAAGTCCCGCCTTACAAACTCCGCCACATTTGATCGGACGTCCACTTGGGCATAAATTACGATTGAACTTGTGATTTCGGGATTTCTGGTCCTCCGGACTGGGACTAGTACTTTTGTAGCCAAGGCGAGGTAAAATTACTAAATAGTCGATTTATTGCTGATATTTGAACACAGATGCGTTAAATCTTTAGTTACTAGCATTTCAGGTAAGCCCAGGTTTCACAACTGTCTCTTTGTAGGTGACTTACTCGGTATGCAAGCAGGGCGACATGGACCCTCAGACCACTAGTGGTCAACCGGTCTGAGATGGATCATAGTCGACCCTACGAAATGGATGTAGCCTAGTAGAAATGTCTGTATTTGTGAACAGTAAGGAATGTCTCTCAGATAGACTGTCCATGACTGTACAATGTTGTGTCAATCAAGGCCTCTTCGCAGGTTTGTGAAAATGATGCTGGGGACTAATCTCCATTTCAAAAAGGGAAGTTTTTTCTAACTGAAAAAGGTGTTTGTCCTGAATGTTCGATAACTTGCATTTCCGTCATTTTCTCGTCTCTCTTAATTTTAGCGACGAAGGGATATGATATTCTATAGAACGCCTTTTGTTTTATCAATTACAAACAATAGCATGTGAAGGGCGATATAATGTTGCCTTGTCCGAGAAACGGGAAGTACACTAGCTGTTTTCACTTCACTGCTCACACTTACATTGAAGAGCTATGTAGTCAGTAATCTTGGCTAGTCTATTCTATTGTCAAACAGAATTTTCCCTCAAATTCAACATCACTGTCAGATTGTATTCGAGAAAGGTTACAACGTTTAAACTTTATTCACCCTGGATTCAATAGCAAGTGTACATTCTTTGATCACGGATTTGCGAGTGCAAAACATTATAAAAGCACGGGACTGCAATTTTGTGTTCCTTGTCTGTGTAACCTCAGACCACTGAAAATATTCATTAGTGGTCTGAGTCTGAGTTGGAACACATCTCCGTTTATAGTGCTAGTTGTGTGTATTCACTAAGCCGTTTCAATATAATAATCATATGGATGTTTTATTTTCAACATCACGCAAACCATTGGCCTCTTTTCATGGTAGCGATTAGTCTATCTGCTAGACCTCGGATGTTCTTCCGATACAATACGACACACGACCGAACATCGCTATCGAGGATGGAACATCCAAGGCAAGCCCTCACTGCGAACTTCGTTCGCTTATAGTATCGAAAGAAAGCACGAACATCTAGCAGCAAGACTAGGTAGCGATTTGACAGACGCCAACAAAATCGAATTTTAGACTCTAATATTACTCTTCGCACGTACTTTTAGTACTTTTTATAGGATAATATCATAAAAAGTGAATCAGAGCAAGCATCTAACCTAGAGTCTAAAATTAGATTTTATCCGATAATGGATATTTGTGTAATGTCGCGTCTTCATGGGGTCAGGTTTAAAAAAGACGGGTCAAAGTTTGGAAATGTGCACTCAGAGAACTGCGACACAACTGCTGACAGAGAGTTCTCAAATCATATTTCAGAGCTAAGGTGGCTATTGTCCTGCGTGTTCATTATAAAGCAGCCAAGTTTGCGTCACAATTTGTAAAATAACGCTACGACATTATACTAAACAATAAAGAATAAATAAGCCTTTGAAGTTTCTGTGCTCCTACGATAAATACTTCCTATGAATCTGTCCACAGCTACTCATGTCCTAGTCTAGCTGCTAGACCTCAGGTGTTATTCCGAATTTACAATACGACAAGGATGGGCGTTCGCCATCGCAGCGAACTTCGTCGGGAGAAAGCCCGAACGTCTAGCAGCAAGACAACTTTCTATAGTGGTCTGAGTGCACCATGCATACAATGAAAAGATGGAAAAGAAGATTATGCAAATACCCGACACTTCTTTATTTCTTTTGATATAGATGATGAGGCCAATTAACACATTTCTACCAGCTTAGCATATTAACTAACCTCGGATTTTCGAGGTTGGGAAGTTCTCAATTGGTCACACTTTAGCATCGGAGAGAATTGTAATGTTACTTACAAAAGTTTGAGATACAGAATTATGCAAAAAAACTGGCAACTCACTGATACATACATTTGGGTGGTCATTTCACATTTTGAGGCTTTACATACTCTTCAAGGATTTTTGACAATACTTCTCTTGTTGATTCTAGATAGTATTTGTGGTGTCTATTGATTTTAGTCTGTAAGGAAGTTGTTTGTATATTTTATTTCTTACTACAGATATGTCAGACGGATTATGCGCGAGAAATCATTCATCTTTCTGATTAGTTACATTTTAGCACAACTGAACTACAATGTAGGTTCAGTAGTGCTTAGGCATTGAGCGGTGTCTGTCTGTCTGTGTGTGTGTGTGTGTGTGTGTGTGTGTGTGTGTGTGTGTGTGTGAGTGTGTGTGGACGACTTAAACTCAAAAACTGCCAACCCAATCGCCATGGTATTTGGTGGGGACATTACTTGTGGGATCTAGTTGGGAAATTGTTCAAAAGAAAATGAACACATCGCAGGTGTGTGATTTGGGTCAACAAAATGTGATTTTTGGTCAAAAACTGAAACTCAAAAACTACTGGGCAGATTGGGCTGAAATTAGGGTGAAACATTCTTCAGGATGTTTTTACTAAGAAATGTTCATGATATGATGGTCCAATCAGTGGTATGCAAATTAGGGCTAAAAATGTGTCTGTTTGGTCAAAAATCTGTAATTCCAAAACCACTTAGCAGATTGGGTTGAAATTTAATGGGAATGCATCTAGGGATGTAAGGATGAAGAAACATTAAGTATACAATGATTCCATGAGTGATAGGTGTAAAAATGTTCATTTTTGATCAAAAACTTATATCTAAAAGTACTTGGTCAATGAGTCTGAAACTTGGTGAGGTGTTTCTGCGGATTTTCCTCAAAACATTTTCACAAAATTGGCCCTAAAACCATGACTACGCATTTAGCAACAACCAAATGGCAGTATATTTTGGTCAAATAACAACATCATCTGGTAGGCAAGTGAGTAAACATTCAAAAAATGTATGCAAATACCCTAGCAATCATGACCATGCCCATAGCAATAGCCAAACGGCGGTGTATTTCACAGAGAACAGAGATTCTTAGACAAATGAATAAACATTCCAAAAAATGTATGTAAAATTGCCTAGCAACAAGACCACACTCATAGCAACAGCCAAATAGTCACATATATTGCAAAGATAACAGAAATACAAAGACAAATGAATAAACATTCAAAAAATGTATGCAAATAGGTCAAGCAACAAGACCACGCCCATAGCAACTGCCAAGTAATCATGTATATTGCAAAGATAACATGAATAGAAAGACAAATGAATAAACATTCAAAAATGTATGCAAATGTGCCTAGCAACAAGACCACACCCATAGCATCAGCCAAATGATCATATATATTGCAAAGATAACAACAGGGATTAATAGACAATTGAGTTAACATTCAAAATTGACTTTTTAGAGTAAAAAAAGCCCAAGCTTCTAGGGGAGACCCCTTGGGACCCCCACAAGAGATGGACATATCCCAGCCTCAAACTGTTCCCCCTACCTCTTACTGTCAAGATGATAATAAACTTTTATTTAAAAAGATATTTCAACCGCATGTAGTTGCTTTTCACATGTGGTGCTGTCTTGTAAAGCTTGGAAATTATTGTCTGAAAGTGTCTGGATAGTCTCAAAATTGACTTTTCCGAGTAAAAGTCAAGATGCTATTAAACTCCTTTTGGACTACATTAACCTGTGTAGTCAATACTTATATGATAGTGCTATCCCGGGATCTTATAAAGTATTTGCATGACACGATCAAAAAATACCTGTCATATTAATTCACAAGGGGGGGGGGGGGGGGGGGGGGGGTTCATCATGTTTTAGGATTAAGTATTGGGGGGGGGGGTTCAGCCTGTTTTCGGTTTTACAAATGGGGGGGGGTGTCAGTGACCTTTTAGTTGGCCCAATGGATAAATGTATGTATTTGTAAGTTTTGGGATCCCAGATTTATTGTATCATATTGGATGTGCCCAGATCATATTCATTGTTAAATGTATTTATTGGGGCTGGACGAGATTAGTTGCTTGACAACTATTTTCATTTCCCCTGTCTCGTTAGCTATTTATATAAGTATTTATCTGGTAAATGTGTTTGTAATGAATATTATAAACTTATTATCATATTATTATCAGCTTACATTCTTCAACTTGTAGTTACTGTCATACCATTATGTGCCAAGATACAAATATAGTCGTTGCAGTGGAGAGTATCATATTGACACAGAATACCTCTTGTAAAACTAGATAATCATTGTTTTGTTTCTTGTGACTGACTGACTGACTGTATGTATGTATGTATGTATGTATGTATGTATGTATGTATGTATGTATGTGTGTGTGTGTATGTATGTATGTATGTATGTATGTGTGTGCGTGCGTGTGTGTATGTATGTATGTATGTATGTATGTATGTATGTGTGTGTGTATGTATGTATGTATGTATGTATGTATGTATGTATGTATGTATGTGTGTATGTGTGTATGTGTGTGTGTATGTATGTATGTATGTATGTATGTATGTATGTATGTATGTGTGTATGTGTGTGTATGTATGTATGTATGTATGTATGTATGTATATATGTATGTATGTATGTATGTATGTATGTATGTATGTATGTATGTATGTATGTATGTATGTATGTATGTATGTATGTATTGTGGATACTGATAGAATATTGTCAAATGATGTCAAAAATTGTACTTCAAACCATGTAAGGTAACCCTTGTTTTAAGCCACTTTTAGGACCTTGGCATCCTGACTAAGTAGCCCCTTCAGCTTTGCTGTTAGGGACTAATTATAGTTACAGTATCAATAGACATATGCATGCATGCATGTATGTATGTATGTATGTATGTATGTATGTATGTATGTATGTATGTACATGTATGTATGTATTTATGTATGTATGTATGTATGCAATTGTATGTATGTATAATTGTGTCTGTCTGTCTGTCTGTCTGTCTGTCTGCGTGTTAACTTTAGGGGTAAACTGTGACAACAAATAAAACAGACAAATTCTATTTTCCTTTCAAATTAATAACCATTTATTCAACATTCTTGGTAACTATGGTAACTATGAAGTAGAAATTTCAGAGTGTTGTTACCTTTGTATTAAAGTAAACTATAATGTGGAATTAAAAGTATCAAATTAAAAAAAATGTGTAAAAATAAAATATCCTCTTCAAAATAATGCAATGAATGGTTCACTTCATAACCAAGTTATCTCCTGAAATTGTCTCCCATATAATTTTATTTATTATTGACATACATTGTATTGCCAGTGTACAGTACAGTATCATTGAACTTTTGTAAAATAGGTTGAATTCTTTCCAGTCATTTATGATCACTAAAAGGTACTTCAACATCGTTGAGTCGTTAGTAGGTGTGTGGTGTCCTGGTTCATGCCCCAAATATAGTGAACAAACAGAGAAAAATTAGTGTCCTGGTCCCTACCCAAATACAAGAAACATCTAGAAAAATTAGTGTCCTGGTCCCTGCCCCAGATACAGTGAACAAACAGAGACCTTTTCGATTCAAGCTCAGGGTCATTGTCAAAATTCAAGGTCTACTTAATTTGTTGGACTTTTAAGTTTTATCGAAACATTCATTGAAACCTTTCCGTATACTTTCATCAGATATGACCAGTAGAGCTGTAAGATGGTCAAGGAAATAGCCAAACATAAAATATTTCCGTAAAACATGAAAAAAGTACATATGAAGTTGTTTTGTAACAAACAGCTGTTGCCAAGACAACTGCTGTCAATATCCCCAATTATACCAAAGTGTTAATATACTAATCTGAAAGTGCTATTGATATAATGTAAGTGTTTGTATATAGGGTTTTGGGGACGAGTAATTCACTGATTATATGATCCTCTCACCCCAAGGTCAAGGTCATCTTTTTGTAATTATTAGTTCCCGCCAGACAAAGTCTGGGATGGGGACTTATGGATTGGGTTCCATCTATCCGTCTGTCCGGAGCTGTTTCTTGGAGACGTCTGGACCGATTTTTTTCAAACCTGGTACAGGGGCAATATACTATGGCATACATATGCACGTCAATTTGTTTTATGATACAATCCAATATGGCTGCCTTGCATTTTGTTTGTGAATTTTCCATGTCCAAAGCCATAACTCAGACATGCTTGAACAGATCTCATTCAAAGTTGGTATTAGGACAGTGTTCTATGACATACATGTGCATATCCATTTCCGTCATGATTCAATCTGATATGGATGGCTGGCAGCCATTTTGTTGGTGCAGTTTTCATGTCCATTGCAAAGCCATAACTCAGAATTGCTTGAAGAGGCCCCCCCCCCCATACCCAACCCATCCTTTCTTGTTGAATGGTTTATTCCATGACATCATCTTGAAGAGTAGGTATGTCCCGTGTCCAATGAGGAGACACAGTATGAGTAGGCATGTGTCATGTCCAACGAGCAGACACAACATATCTAAGTCTGTTTGATTTAGCTTCACAAGTGTTGTTGCGTGATCAGGGTAGTGATATCAAGAAATCAAATTGTAATTTTTTGTGTATCAAACTAATTGTATCATTGTTGGGTGCAATGACTTTACTTGAGATAAGAAGCACAGGAATCAACATCAAAATGACAACATAAACTGCCAGTTCCTTAAATTAAAACCAAATCATAGTGGGGGCTATGTCATTCTCAATGACTTGTTAAAATACTGTCGGAAACATCAGATGAGATCTTTACAGTGATGAAAAAGCCGCAGAAAATATCAAATCTTTTAGTCTTTCAGGAAAAATACAGCAAAGGCATTTGCTGAGCTGCTTTTATTACAAACTTCTGTTACCAAGACAACTAGTATCAATATCACTAAAATATGAAGGTATTATCGCAGGGTCCTGAAAGTGCTGCAGATATGACACAAGTGTCTATATATAGGTTTTAGGGGACGGGCAACACACTTATCACATGATCTTTTTTATTTAAGCTCAAGGTCATAGTCTAATTACAAGGACACTGAAATATTTTCACTTTGTTAATCGAAATATTCACAGGTGTTTTCCCTAACTACCACTAAGACATAATGTGTAAGACTGCAAATCTATTAATATACATATTGTAGACTGCAATCTACTTTTGTACAAATAAACACTAACAGACCAGACATTCACTATAGTCTACACTTGTACACATAGAAATACTCACTGACTAGACTATTACCATAGACTTCAGTCTACACTAGTACACATAGAAATACTCACTGACTAGACTATTACCATAGACTTCAGTCTACACTTGTACACATAGAAATACTCACTGACTAGACTATTACCATAGACTTCAGTCTACACTTGTACACATAGAAATACTCACTGACTAGACTATTACCATAGACTTCAGTCTACACTAGTACACATAGAAATACTCACTGACTAGACTATTACCATAGACTTCAGTCTACACTTGTACACATAGAAATACTCACTGACTAGACTATTACCATAGACTTCAGTCTACACTTGTACACATAGAAATACTCACTGACTAGACTATTACCATAGACTTCAGTCTACACTTGTACACATAGAAATACTCACTGACTAGACTATTACCATAGACTTCAGTCTACACTTGTACACATAGAAATACTGACTGACTAGACTATTACCATAGACTTCAGTCTACACTTGTACACATAGAAATACTCACTGACTAGACTATTACCATAGACTTCAGTCTACACTTGTACACATAGAAATACTCACTGACTAGACTATTACCATAGACTTCAGTCTACACTTGTACACATAGAAATACTCACTGACTAGACTATTACCATAGACTTTAGTCTACACTTGTACACATAGAAATACTCACTGACTAGACTATTACCATAGACTTCAGTCTACACTTGTACACATAGAAAAACTCACTGACTAGACTATAACCATAGACTTCAGTCTACACTTGTACACATATAAATACTCACTGACTAGACTATTACCATAGACTTCAGTCTACACTTGTACACATAGAAATACTCACTGACTAGACTATTACCATAGACTTCAGTCTACACTAGTACACATATAAATACTCACTGACTAGACTATTACCATAGACTTCAGTCTACACTAGTACACATATAAATACTCACTGACTAGACTATTACCTTAGACTTCAGTCTACACTTGTACACATAGAAATACTCACTGACTAGACTATTACCATAGACTATAGTCTACACTTGTACACATAGAAATACTCACTGACTAGACTATTACCATAGACTTCAGTCTACACTTGTACACATAGAAATACTCACTGACTAGACTATTACCATAGACTTCAGTCTACACTTGTACACATAGAAATACTCACTGACTAGACTATTACCTTAGACTTCAGTCTACACTTGTACACATATAAATACTCACTGACTAGACTATTACCATAGACTTCAGTCTACACTTGTACACATATAAATACTCACTGACTAGACTATTACCATAGACTTCAGTCTACACTTGTACACATAGAAATACTCACTGACTAGACTATTACCATAGACTTCAGTCTACACTTGTACACATAGAAATACTCACTGACTAGACTATTACCTTAGACTTCAGTCTACACTTGTACACATATAAATACTCACTGACTAGACTATTACCATAGACTTCAGTCTACACTTGTACACATAGAAATACTCACTGACTAGACTATTACCATAGACTTCAGTCTACACTTGTACACATAGAAATACTCACTGACTAGACTATTACCATAGACTTCAGTCTACACTTGTACACATAGAAATACTCACTGACTAGACTATTACCATAGGCTTCAGTCTACACTTGTACACATAGAAATACTCACTGACTAGACTATTACCATAGACTTCAGTCTACACTTGTACACATAGAAATACTCACTGACTAGACTATTACCATAGACTTCAGTCTACACTTGTACACATAGAAATACTCACTGACTAGACTATTACCATAGACTTCAGTCTACACTTGTACACATAGAAATACTGACCAGATTGTATTTACATATTGTAGAGTTCTGTTTATATTTATGCTACAAATAGAAATATACACTATTTTCTAAATTATTGCTGTTTTTAGATTTCAAATTTATTTGTGTATTGAAAATACAGTCAAAGCGTGAAGACTTCAAAATTTTTATTCAGTGTAAGACATGCTTAGTTTGCTATTATGAGCTGCAACAATTAAGACATAATATGGATACAATACTTTAGATAGAGACTTGTTCATGTTTCTATTCTATTCCTTGAGCTGTGTAGCTGTGATGGGGAAGAAACTACCCCTGTATGGTTCCCTTACATACAGCAGTACTCTGATCTGCAGATCACAGTATTGCTGTCTGGAGAGTCCACCAGCTGGTAGCACTGATGGTAAACTCTCATCAGTTGGTGGCCAAGTGACCCCCGCCCCCTTTTTTTACTAAATACACACGCTCCTCAGGATCAGAGATTGATTTATTTACATACACAGCACCAGGGTCATCTTTAGTCAATCTAAAGTGATGATATGCACTGATACCTCTGCGACACTTCATATACTTTTTACTCATCCCACCACTCTCTCCAACTGATAATTTGATTCATTCTAACCATCATTAGTTGTAGTTTGAGATGTATAAGGCCTAGAAGAGTTGACCTTTGAACTCATATTTACAACATGACATAGCTACTATAGTTATCATTCCTCCTGTACAACTGACTTATCTTACCAAAGACAGAATCACATAATACATTAAGGATGACCAACTTCCATATAATGGTATTGGATATCTTCATGTATCCCTTTACTACAACGATATCTAAAATACTGTAAGACACTTTTGTTCTTATTTTGACCTGAACAGTTGTATGCATCAAATGGTAAAATCAAATGTACTTTAAATAGATCATTTACAAAGATTATGTTGACCTGGAACAATTCATTCTCTAAATGGTTCATACTCTGCTGTTGCTGGAACAATTAATTCTCTAATCCAAAGCATTTCTTGGTGAAATAAAATATCCTTGCATCATATTGTTATTATTATTATTATTATGTTATTATTGTTATGGTGAGATTGTATCATTCTCCAAAAATTCTCAGATTACTAAATTGTTTGTTAGTTTTTATATATAACAAGACGCCCTTATTTGGAAGACATTTTTCTGAAAAAAGGAGCATCGAATATTCGTATGCACAATAGTCAGGTGGTTTAGCAACTTGATTGTTACATGCCGGATAAAAGCACCAAATATGACATGAATGTTCCTAAGGATCTATTTATTGATTTGAGCATAGGAGTCCACCTGAATATTTGCATAAACCAGTAAAATTCAAAATAATCGCCATCAACCTTGAAAAATCATGTTTCAGCAAAATAACCTACTGAAAAACAATAATGTTGTCATGAATCATGCTTAAGATTAATTTATTGATTTTATCCTGGAAGCTTTTTTAGAATATATGTATTTATGTTCCAGATATATGGATAACATTCCCAATGACATTATTACCATTGAAAACAGCTATAATTATGGGAAATCATTTACATAAAGGTGCCAAATTTGGCATGATTGTTTCTCAGCACCTGCTAATTGATTTTAGCTGGAAGCTCTTCTAAAAATTGGAATACATTTGCATATATCAGTCAAATTAAAAATGGCTGGCATCACAAAATTTAAAATTGAGAGAGAAAACAAATCTTAGGAAGCAGAATCCAATGTTAACGAGCCTTCACTATAAAAAGTAATGTGAAGTACGATTTGTGTTTCTGCATATCTGGGTTGGACCCCCAAAACCCTTTCAAAAAGATTACCTAAAAATATCATAACTTATAACTCATGACTTATTTTTTCGCCCCCAATTCTTCCCAGAAATTGTGATCCTAGAAATTATTGATATTCTGATAGTGACCCTTCTGACTCCCAAACTCAGGACTTTTTTTAGGGAATTATTTTGAAACTTATGAAAGGGTTTCAGAGCCCCCCCCCCCCCCCCCCCCCCCCCGAATCCTTTCTATTATTCTCCCATATAATCTGATAATAGATATTATTGTATTCTCCCTTCCCTTCTCCACCCAAGAAAAAAATACTTCCCTACGAAAGTCCCACCTTTCAGCCTCCTATATACTCTGAGCTTGAATATACACTGAGCTTGAATATACACTGAGCTTGAATATACACTGAGCTTGAATATACACTGAGCTTGAATATACTCTGAGCTTGAATATACACTGAGCTTGAATATACTCTGAGCTTGAATATACACTGAGCTTGAATATACACTGAGCTTGAATATACACTGAGTTTGAATATACACTGAGATTGAATATACACTGAGCTTGAATATACACTGAGCTTGAATATACTCTGAGCTTGAATATACACTGAGCTTGAATATACACTGAGCTTGAATATACACTGAGCTTGAATATACTCTGAGCTTGAATATACTCTGAGCTTGAATATACACTGAGCTTGAATATACACTGAGCTTGAATATACACTGAGCTTGAATTTACTCTGAGCTTGAATATACACTGAGCTTGAATATACACTGAGCTTGAATATACACTGAGCTTGAATATACACTGAGCTTGAATATACTCTGAGCTTGAATATACACTGAGCTTGAATATACACTGAGCTTGAATATACACTGAGCTTGAATATACACTGAGCTTGAATATACTCTGAGCTTGAATATACACTGAGCTTAAATATACTCTGAGCTTGAATATACACTGAGCTTGAATATACACTGAGCTTGAATATACTCTGAGCTTGAATATACACTGAGCTTGAATATACACTGAGCTTGAATATACACTGAGCTTGAATATACTCTGAGCTTGAATATACTCTGAGCTTGAATATACACTGAGCTTGAATATACACTGAGCTTGAATATACACTGAGCTTGAATATACACTGAGCTTGAATATACACTGAGCTTGAATATACACTGAGCTTGAATATACACTGAGCTTGAATATACTCTGAGCTTGAATATACACTGAGCTTGAATATACACTGAGCTTGAATATACACTGAGCTTGAATATACACTGAGCTTGAATATACACTGAGCTTGAATATACACTGAGCTTGAATATACACTGAGCTTGAATATACACTGAGCTTGAATATCCTCTGAGCTTGAATATACACTGAGCTTGACTATACTCTGAGCTTGAATATACACTGAGCTTGAATATACACTGAGCTTGAATATACTCTGAGCTTGAATATACACTGAGCTTGAATATACACTGAGCTTGACTATACTCTGAGCTTGAATATACACTGAGCTTGAATATACACTGAGCTTGAATATACTCTGAGCTTGAATATACACTGAGCTTGAATATACACTGAGCTTGAATATACTCTGAGCTTGAATATACTCTGAGCTTGAATATACTCTGAGCTTGAATATACACTGAGCTTGAATATACACTGAGCTTGAATATACACTGAGCTTGAATATACTCTGAGCTTGAATATAATCTGAGCTTGAATATACACTGAGCTTGAATATACACTGAGTTTGAATATACTCTGAGCTTGAATATACTCTGAGCTTGAATATACATTGAGCTTGAATATACACTGAGCTTGAATATACACTGAGCTTGAATATACTCTGAGCTTGAATATACTCTGAGCTTGAATATACACTGAGCTTGAATATACACTGAGCTTGAATATACACTGAGCTTGAATATACACTGAGCTTGAATATACACTGAGCTTGAATATACACTGAGCTTAAATATACACTGAGCTTGAATATACACTGAGCTTGAATATACTCTGAGCTTGAATATACTCTGAGCTTGAATATACACTGAGCTTGAATATACTCTGAGCTTGAATATACTCTGAGCTTGAATATACTCTGAGCTTGAATATACTCTGAGCTTGAATATACACTGAGCTTGAATATACACTGAGCTTGAATATACTCTGAGCTTGAATATACTCTGAGCTTGAATATACACTGAGCTTGAATATACACTGAGCTTGAATATACTCTGAGCTTGAATATACACTGAGCTTGAATATACACTGAGCTTGAATATACACTGAGCTTGAATATACACTGAGCTTGAATATACTCTGAGCTTGAATATACACTGAGCTTGAATATACACTGAGCTTGAATATACACTGAGCTTGAATATACACTGAGCTTGAATATACACTGAGCTTGAATATACTCTGAGCTTGAATATACACTGAGCTTGAATATACACTGAGCTTGAATATACACTGAGCTTGAATATACACTGAGCTTGAATATACACTGAGCTTGAATATACTCTGAGCTTGAATATACACTGAGCTTGAATATACTCTGAGCTTGAATATACACTGAGCTTGAATATACACTGAGCTTGAATATACACTGAGCTTGAATATACTCTGAGCTTGAATATACACTGAGCTTGAATATACACTGAGCTTGAATATACACTGAGCTTGAATATACTCTGAGCTTGAATATACACTGAGCTTGAATATACACTGAGCTTGAATATACACTGAGCTTGAATATACTCTGAGCTTGAATATACACTGAGCTTGAATATACTCTGAGCTTGAATATACACTGAGCTTGAATATACACTCAGCTTGAATATACTCTGAGCTTGAATATACACTGAGCTTGAATATACACTGAGCTTGAATATACTCTGAGCTTGAATATACTCTGAGCTTGAATATACTCTGAGCTTGAATATACTCTGAGCTTGAATATACTCTGAGCTTGAATATACACTGAGCTTGAATATACACTGAGCTTGAATATACACTGAGCTTGAATATACTCTGAGCTTGAATATACTCTGAGCTTGAATATACACTGAGCTTGAATATACACTGAGCTTGAATATACACTGAGCTTGAATATACTCTGAGCTTGAATATACACTGAGCTTGAATTTACTCTGAGCTTGAATATACACTGAGCTTGAATATACACTGAGCTTGAATATACACTGAGCTTGAATATACACTGAGCTTGAATATACACTGAGCTTGAATATACACTGAGCTTGAATATACACTGAGCTTGAATATACACTGAGCTTGAATATACACTGAGCTTGAATATACCCTGAGCTTGAATATACTCTGAGCTTGAATATACACTGAGCTTGAATATACTCTGAGCTTGAATATACACTGAGCTTGAATATACACTGAGCTTGAATATACTCTGAGCTTGAATATAATCTGAGCTTGAATATACACTGAGCTTGAATATACACTGAGTTTGAATATACTCTGAGCTTGAATATACTCTGAGCTTGAATATACATTGAGCTTGAATATACACTGAGCTTGAATATACACTGAGCTTGAATATACTCTGAGCTTGAATATACTCTGAGCTTGAATATACACTGAGCTTGAATATACACTGAGCTTAAATATACACTGAGCTTGAATATACACTGAGCTTGAATATACTCTGAGCTTGAATATACTCTGAGCTTGAATATACTCTGAGCTTGAATATATTCTGAGCTTGAATATACTCTGAGCTTGAATATACACTGAGCTTGAATATACACTGAGCTTGAATATACACTGAGCTTGAATATACTCTGAGCTTGAATATACTCTGAGCTTGAATATACACTGAGCTTGAATATACTCTGAGCTTGAATATACACTGAGCTTGAATATACACTGAGCTTGAATATACACTGAGCTTGAATATACTCTAAGCTTGAATATAATCTGAGCTTGAATATACACTGAGCTTGAATATACACTGAGTTTGAATATACTCTGAGCTTGAATATACTCTGAGCTTGAATATACATTGAGCTTGAATATACACTGAGCTTGAATATACACTGAGCTTGAATATACTCTGAGCTTGAATATACTCTGAGCTTGAATATACACTGAGCTTGAATATACACTGAGCTTAAATATACACTGAGCTTGAATATACACTGAGCTTGAATATACTCTGAGCTTGAATATACTCTGAGCTTGAATATACTCTGAGCTTGAATATACTCTGAGCTTGAATATACACTGAGCTTGAATATACACTGAGCTTGAATATACACTGAGCTTGAATATACTCTGAGCTTGAATATACTCTGAGCTTGAATATACACTGAGCTTGAATATACACTGAGCTTGAATATACTCTGAGCTTGAATATACACTGAGCTTGAATTTACTCTGAGCTTGAATATACACTGAGCTTGAATATACACTGAGCTTGAATATACACTGAGCTTGAATATACACTGAGCTTGAATATACACTGAGCTTGAATATACACTGAGCTTGAATATACACTGAGCTTGAATATACACTGAGCTTGAATATACACTGAGCTTGAATATACACTGAGCTTGAATATACCCTGAGCTTGAATATACTCTGAGCTTGAATATACACTGAGCTTGAATATACTCTGAGCTTGAATATACACTGAGCTTGAATATACACTGAGCTTGAATATACACTGAGCTTGAATATACTCTAAGCTTGAATATAATCTGAGCTTGAATATACACTGAGCTTGAATATACACTGAGTTTGAATATACTCTGAGCTTGAATATACTCTGAGCTTGAATATACATTGAGCTTGAATATACACTGAGCTTGAATATACACTGAGCTTGAATATACTCTGAGCTTGAATATACTCTGAGCTTGAATATACACTGAGCTTGAATATACACTGAGCTTGAATATACACTGAGCTTGAATATACACTGAGCTTGAATATACACTGAGCTTGAATATACACTGAGCTTAAATATACACTGAGCTTGAATATACACTGAGCTTGAATATACTCTGAGCTTGAATATACTCTGAGCTTGAATATACACTGAGCTTAAATATACTCTGAGCTTGAATATACTCTGAGCTTGAATATACTCTGAGCTTGAATATACTCTGAGCTTGAATATACACTGAGCTTGAATATACACTGAGCTTGAATATACTCTGAGCTTGAATATACTCTGAGCTTGAATATACACTGAGCTTGAATATACACTGAGCTTGAATATACTCTGAGCTTGAATATACACTGAGCTTGAATATACACTGAGCTTGAATATACACTGAGCTTGAATATACACTGAGCTTGAATATACTCTGAGCTTGAATATACACTGAGCTTGAATATACACTGAGCTTGAATATACACTGAGCTTGAATATACACTGAGCTTGAATATACACTGAGCTTGAATATACTCTGAGCTTGAATATACACTGAGCTTGAATATACACTGAGCTTGAATATACACTGAGCTTGAATATACACTGAGCTTGAATATACACTGAGCTTGAATATACTCTGAGCTTGAATATACACTGAGCTTGAATATACTCTGAGCTTGAATATACACTGAGCTTGAATATACACTGAGCTTGAATATACACTGAGCTTGAATATACTCTGAGCTTGAATATACACTGAGCTTGAATATACACTGAGCTTGAATATACACTGAGCTTGAATATACTCTGAGCTTGAATATACACTGAGCTTGAATATACACTGAGCTTGAATATACACTGAGCTTGAATATACTCTGAGCTTGAATATACACTGAGCTTGAATATACTCTGAGCTTGAATATACACTGAGCTTGAATATACACTCAGCTTGAATATACTCTGAGCTTGAATATACACTGAGCTTGAATATACACTGAGCTTGAATATACTCTGAGCTTGAATATACTCTGAGCTTGAATATACTCTGAGCTTGAATATACTCTGAGCTTGAATATACTCTGAGCTTGAATATACACTGAGCTTGAATATACACTGAGCTTGAATATACACTGAGCTTGAATATACTCTGAGCTTGAATATACTCTGAGCTTGAATATACACTGAGCTTGAATATACACTGAGCTTGAATATACACTGAGCTTGAATATACTCTGAGCTTGAATATACACTGAGCTTGAATTTACTCTGAGCTTGAATATACACTGAGCTTGAATATACACTGAGCTTGAATATACACTGAGCTTGAATATACACTGAGCTTGAATATACACTGAGCTTGAATATACACTGAGCTTGAATATACACTGAGCTTGAATATACACTGAGCTTGAATATACCCTGAGCTTGAATATACTCTGAGCTTGAATATACACTGAGCTTGAATATACTCTGAGCTTGAATATACACTGAGCTTGAATATACACTGAGCTTGAATATACACTGAGCTTGAATATACTCTGAGCTTGAATATACACTGAGCTTGAATATACTCTGAGCTTGAATATACACTGAGCTTGAATATACACTGAGCTTGAATATACTCTGAGCTTGAATATACTCTGAGCTTGAATATACACTGAGCTTGAATATACACTGAGCTTGAATATACTCTGAGCTTGAATATACACTGAGCTTGAATATACACTGAGCTTGAATATACACTGAGCTTGAATATACACTGAGCTTGAATATACTCTGAGCTTGAATATACACTGAGCTTGAATATACACTGAGCTTGAATATACACTGAGCTTGAATATACACTGAGCTTGAATATACTCTGAGCTTGAATATACACTGAGCTTGAATATACACTGAGCTTGAATATACACTGAGCTTGAATATACACTGAGCTTGAATATACACTGAGCTTGAATATACTCTGAGCTTGAATATACACTGAGCTTGAATATACTCTGAGCTTGAATATACACTGAGCTTGAATATACACTGAGCTTGAATATACACTGAGCTTGAATATACTCTGAGCTTGAATATACACTGAGCTTGAATATACACTGAGCTTGAATATACACTGAGCTTGAATATACTCTGAGCTTGAATATACACTGAGCTTGAATATACACTGAGCTTGAATATACACTGAGCTTGAATATACTCTGAGCTTGAATATACACTGAGCTTGAATATACTCTGAGCTTGAATATACACTGAGCTTGAATATACACTCAGCTTGAATATACTCTGAGCTTGAATATACACTGAGCTTGAATATACACTGAGCTTGAATATACTCTGAGCTTGAATATACTCTGAGCTTGAATATACTCTGAGCTTGAATATACTCTGAGCTTGAATATACTCTGAGCTTGAATATACACTGAGCTTGAATATACACTGAGCTTGAATATACACTGAGCTTGAATATACTCTGAGCTTGAATATACTCTGAGCTTGAATATACACTGAGCTTGAATATACACTGAGCTTGAATATACTCTGAGCTTGAATATACACTGAGCTTGAATTTACTCTGAGCTTGAATATACACTGAGCTTGAATATACACTGAGCTTGAATATACACTGAGCTTGAATATACACTGAGCTTGAATATACACTGAGCTTGAATATACACTGAGCTTGAATATACACTGAGCTTGAATATACACTGAGCTTGAATATACACTGAGCTTGAATATACCCTGAGCTTGAATATACTCTGAGCTTGAATATACACTGAGCTTGAATATACTCTGAGCTTGAATATACACTGAGCTTGAATATACACTGAGCTTGAATATACACTGAGCTTGAATATACTCTGAGCTTGAATATACACTGAGCTTGAATATACTCTGAGCTTGAATATACACTGAGCTTGAATATACACTGAGCTTGAATATACTCTGAGCTTGAATATACACTGAGCTTGAATATACACTGAGCTTGAATATACACTGAGCTTGAATATACACTGAGCTTGAATATACTCTGAGCTTGAATATACTCTGAGCTTGAATATACACTGAGCTTGAATATACACTGAGCTTGAATATACACTGAGCTTGAATATACACTGAGCTTGAATATACACTGAGCTTGAATATACACTGAGCTTGAATATACACTGAGCTTGAATATACTCTGAGCTTGAATATACACTGAGCTTGAATATACACTGAGCTTGAATATACACTGAGCTTGAATATACACTGAGCTTGAATATACACTGAGCTTGAATATACACTGAGCTTGAATATACACTGAGCTTGAATATCCTCTGAGCTTGAATATACACTGAGCTTGACTATACTCTGAGCTTGAATATACACTGAGCTTGAATATACACTGAGCTTGAATATACTCTGAGCTTGAATATACACTGAGCTTGAATATACACTGAGCTTGAATATACTCTGAGCTTGAATATACTCTGAGCTTGAATATCCTCTGAGCTTGAATATACACTGAGCTTGACTATACTCTGAGCTTGAATATACACTGAGCTTGAATATACACTGAGCTTGAATATACTCTGAGCTTGAATATACACTGAGCTTGAATATACACTGAGCTTGAATATACTCTGAGCTTGAATATACTCTGAGCTTGAATATACTCTGAGCTTGAATATACTCTGAGCTTGAATATACACTGAGCTTGAATATACACTGAGCTTGAATATACACTGAGCTTGAATATACTCTAAGCTTGAATATAATCTGAGCTTGAATATACACTGAGCTTGAATATACACTGAGTTTGAATATACTCTGAGCTTGAATATACTCTGAGCTTGAATATACATTGAGCTTGAATATACACTGAGCTTGAATATACACTGAGCTTGAATATACTCTGAGCTTGAATATACTCTGAGCTTGAATATACACTGAGCTTGAATATACACTGAGCTTAAATATACACTGAGCTTGAATATACACTGAGCTTGAATATACACTGAGCTTGAATATACACTGAGCTTAAATATACACTGAGCTTGAATATACACTGAGCTTGAATATACTTTGAGCTTGAATATACTCTGAGCTTGAATATACACTGAGCTTAAATATACTCTGAGCTTGAATATACTCTGAGCTTGAATATACTCTGAGCTTGAATATACTCTGAGCTTGAATATACACTGAGCTTGAATATACACTGAGCTTGAATATACTCTGAGCTTGAATATACTCTGAGCTTGAATATACACTGAGCTTGAATATACACTGAGCTTGAATATACTCTGAGCTTGAATATACACTGAGCTTGAATATACACTGAGCTTGAATATACACTGAGCTTGAATATACACTGAGCTTGAATATACTCTGAGCTTGAATATACACTGAGCTTGAATATACACTGAGCTTGAATATACACTGAGCTTGAATATACACTGAGCTTGAATATACACTGAGCTTGAATATACTCTGAGCTTGAATATACACTGAGCTTGAATATACACTGAGCTTGAATATACACTGAGCTTGAATATACACTGAGCTTGAATATACACTGAGCTTGAATATACTCTGAGCTTGAATATACACTGAGCTTGAATATACTCTGAGCTTGAATATACACTGAGCTTGAATATACACTGAGCTTGAATATACACTGAGCTTGAATATACTCTGAGCTTGAATATACACTGAGCTTGAATATACACTGAGCTTGAATATACACTGAGCTTGAATATACTCTGAGCTTGAATATACACTGAGCTTGAATATACACTGAGCTTGAATATACACTGAGCTTGAATATACTCTGAGCTTGAATATACACTGAGCTTGAATATACTCTGAGCTTGAATATACACTGAGCTTGAATATACACTCAGCTTGAATATACTCTGAGCTTGAATATACACTGAGCTTGAATATACACTGAGCTTGAATATACTCTGAGCTTGAATATACTCTGAGCTTGAATATACTCTGAGCTTGAATATACTCTGAGCTTGAATATACTCTGAGCTTGAATATACACTGAGCTTGAATATACACTGAGCTTGAATATACACTGAGCTTGAATATACTCTGAGCTTGAATATACTCTGAGCTTGAATATACACTGAGCTTGAATATACACTGAGCTTGAATATACACTGAGCTTGAATATACTCTGAGCTTGAATATACACTGAGCTTGAATTTACTCTGAGCTTGAATATACACTGAGCTTGAATATACACTGAGCTTGAATATACACTGAGCTTGAATATACACTGAGCTTGAATATACACTGAGCTTGAATATACACTGAGCTTGAATATACACTGAGCTTGAATATACACTGAGCTTGAATATACACTGAGCTTGAATATACCCTGAGCTTGAATATACCCTGAGCTTGAATATACTCTGAGCTTGAATATACACTGAGCTTGAATATACACTGAGCTTGAATATACACTGAGCTTGAATATACACTGAGCTTGAATATACTCTGAGCTTGAATATACACTGAGCTTGAATATACACTGAGCTTGAATATACACTGAGCTTGAATATACTCTGAGCTTGAATATACTCTGATCTTGAATATACACTGAGCTTGAATATACACTGAGCTTGAATATACACTGAGCTTGAATATACACTGAGCTTGAATATACACTGAGCTTGAATATACACTGAGCTTGAATATACACTGAGCTTGAATATACACTGAGCTTGAATATACAGTGAGCTTGAATATACACTGAGCTTGAATATACACTGAGCTTGAATATACACTGAGCTTGAATATACACTGAGCTTGAATATACACTGAGCTTGAATATACTCTGAGCTTGAATATACCCTGAGCTTGAATATACTCTGAGCTTGAATATACACTGAGCTTGAATATACACTGAGCTTGAATATACACTGAGCTTGAATATACACTGAGCTTGAATATACTCTGAGCTTGAATATACACTGAGCTTGAATATACACTGAGCTTGAATATACACTGAGCTTGAATATACACTGAGCTTGAATATACACTGAGCTTGAATATACTCTGAGCTTGAATATACTCTGAGCTTGAATATACACTGAGCTTGAATATACACTGAGCTTGAATATACACTGAGCTTGAATATACTCTGAGCTTGAATATACACTGAGCTTGAATATACACTGAGCTTGAATATACTCTGAGCTTGAATATACACTGAGCTTGAATATACACTGAGCTTGAATATACACTGAGCTTGAATATACACTGAGCTTGAATATACTCTGAGCTTGAATATACTCTGAGCTTGAGTCCAATTTGGGATCTTGACTGTAATCTTCATAAACAATAAAGTTAAGTCAAATTAGTTAATCTCAAGTTCAAAAAATGTTTACTAGTTTGCTAACCAATCCTATATCATCCTAATTTACCAATCAAATGAAGGTCAATATCAAATTTGAGGCAATATGTATGGAATGTTGAACGTTTTTGTGTGTTAGATGTCAATAAAGTATGAGTAGCTGTCTTAGTTTAGTACTTGGTTGTAAGGTGCCAGTTCCCTTATCCCATAGTAAGTTAACCCTAAATATACCTTTGCTACAATATTTATGACAGACTATATAATTTGTAATCTGATTTTCGGCCTTACAGGTCAAGTCTGCAGTAGTTTATAGCAAAAAACTAATGTGGGTGTTTCGATAAAAGTGGAAAATTGAGGTGACCTTGTAATTAGACTATGACCTTGACCTTGGATCGAAAAGATCAGGTGATAAGTGAGTTGCCCGTCCTCTAAAACTAATATATAGACACTTGCATCATATCTGTGGCACTTCGTGACCCTGTGATATTCGGTAATTTTACATTTTGGTGATCCCGATACCAGTTGTCTTGGTAACAGAAGTTTATAATAAAAACAACTCTGCATATGCCTTTGCTTTATTTTTCTAAAAAAAACTATATAATTCGCTATTTTCTGAGCGATTTTCATCTGTAAAGTTCATGTCTGATGTTAGCAATAGAAAAGATTCCGACAGTGTTTTAATAATTGCAAAAAATTAAGATGACCTTGATTTTTTTGACAATGACCTTGACCTTGGATCGAAATAATCATGTAATCAGTGAATTGGTTGTCCCCAAAACATTATATACAAACATTTACATCATATCAATAGCACTTTCACATTTAGTATATTAACACCTTTGGTGTAGTTGGGGATATTGACAGCAGTTGTCTTGGTAACAGTTTTGTTGCTAGGGTATAAAGCAACTTCATATATACTTTTTCATGTTTTTTGGAAAGAATGTATGTTTGGCTATATTCTGACTGACTTACAGCTTTACCAGTCATATCTGATAGAAGTATAGTGAGTTTGCACAAGAGAATCCAGAGGGGCAACATCAGTTTTCTGAAGGCCTATCTGTAGATGTTACATTATCCAAATATACTGCCAAAATTTGTACTTCAAGCTGGGTAATTTTTTTCCAAATTTTAGCCCTGATTATTGTATCCTCTCCATCAATATGGTCATTCCCTTATATAGGAAACAAAAAGTGTTATGAGAAATGCCCCCTAATAAATAGTGAGTATTCGTATTCCCTAATTTGACTTCAATATTTGTATCAGTGCTTCAAGGAATAGCAGACAAAAAGAAAATGACTTTTACAGTAGTGTAAGGTCCATTTTATTGACAGTATTTCAGTTTCATTTTTCAAGAGTCCAGGTGCCCATCCCAGCAGCCCAGCCCATGAATCCAACCACAGAGCCTGGCTCATTGCTCTGTGCAGCCCTATGGTTCAGCCCAGGTTTTAGTATATGTATATAAACAGTTATTTAGTCTAAAATTGACTCTAATTACTGTCTAATCTTGTAACCATGGTAGCCAAAATATGTGTGAGCCATGCCATCCAATCATAATTTACCGACTTATGGTGTTGTCCATACAGATGTGTATTTGACATGTACATATAAGTTATAACATGGTACACAGTCATACTCAGTGGTATTTCTGTTTACTCTTTTTTGTGTGTCAAATTTCAGATTCACACATGACTTCATAAGTATGTATTATTAAATTATGTCTAAGATGTGTAGGGACATATTTTGGTCACAGCACACTGACCGAATAATATTTCTTAATTGTTTAGCCTACAGACACTTGAATCAAACTGTATGAATTTTTTTTAGCCTGACTTTTCCCATGTGGCACTTAGTGAGAAAATCTCTCTGTGCATTTTGGCCTTTGGGTCCGATGAGAAATAAACATGAGAGACCTGCATATGATTTTATTAGCACATCTGAACTGAGGTTCATCTGGCGTCTGTCTGTCTGTCTGTCTGTCTGTCTGTCTGTCTGTCCGCCTGTCTGTCTGTCTGTCTGTCTGTGTGTGTGTATGTGTGTGTGTGTGTGTGTAAACGACTTAAAGTCAAAAACCGCTGAACCGATTGCCATGATATTAGGTGGGTTCATTACCTTGGGTGTCTAGTTGGGAAATTGATCAAATTAAAACGATCTTACCACCAGTTTGTAAGTAATAAAATGTGGTTTTTGGTCAAAAAACTTAAACTCAAAAACTACAGGGCAGATTGGGCTGAAATTTAGTTGAAACATTCTTCAGGGTGTTTTTACTAACAATTGTTCATGATATGCTGGTCCCATCAGTGATATGCAAATTAGGGCTGAAATGTGTCTTTTTGGTCAAAATTCTATAATTCCAAAACCACTGAGCAGATTGGGCTGAAATTTAACTGGAATGCATCTAGGGATGTATGGACGAAGAAATATCAAGCATGCAATGATTCCATGAGTGATATGCAAATTAGGTGTAAAAATGTTCATTTTTGGTCAAAAACTTATATCTCAAAAAGTACTTGCCCAATGAGTCTGAAACTTGGTGCGATGTCTCTGAAGTGTTATTCTGCAGATTTTCTTCAAAACAATTTGACAAAATTGGCCCTGGCAACCATGACCACACCCTTAGCAACAACCTGTAATTTGCATATCACTGATGGGATAATCATGTACTATGAATGTTCCCATTAAATTTCAACCCAATCTGCTCAATAAATGTGAATCTGTTTTAATGGCATAGGAAATTGTCAGTTGAGTATTTCTATTTAACTTAATAGTAAACTAAAGTATAGGCTAGTAAAATACCATGAAAATCAAGCATTGGTCAACATTTTGGGCTCAACTCAATGATATCAAGGCCTGGTGCAATGTAATATCAACAGTTTTATTAAAAAAATGACAGAGCAAAAATGTGAAGAACAAAATTAAAAATATATGTATGTTATAAAACAAGAACAAATTGGGGTTTTAGTAAATTATCAGTTTAGTACTGAAATTATTAATGACACAAGCAAGAACCCACTACTTCATGTTTGTGCACAGGGAGCACAGAAACCGTGTTGCAATCAAACGAACAAACAAACAAACAAGTAAATAAATAAATAAAGAATAACTAAATATGCATGGTTAAATGAAAGATCATTTTAAACTCATGGATAACTGTCTGTAAACATGTCTATATGTATATACATGTCTGTATACTATTGAAATAATAGACTATTTGTTTCTATATATCCTATTTATACTAACAACATATAGATGGTATATATAGAAATATATCCTATATTCTCTCATTCAGAGACCGGTATATACATACATATATGTTTATTGATAGTTATCCATAATAGCTACATGGCTCAGAATGTTGGTGAATTGAAGACAATTGGCATTTAGAATCCCATGTATATTTATTTAGGTTTTTCTGTTTATTTTTATTTATTTATTTATTTATTTATTTATTTATTTATTTATTTATTTATTTATTTATTTATTTATTTATTTATTTATTTATTTATTTATTATTTATTTATTTATCTGTTTATTTATTTATTTATTTATTTATTTATTTATTTATTTATTAGCTCCGCTGTCAGCGAAAGCTGAAAGCGTAGCTTTAGGTATAGGTGGGTATTGAGGTATAGAGAGTAGAGTGAATCATAGGTGTCCGTCAAACTTTTATATTTTTACTATCTACTCCATAAGTGACAGTCGGAATTCTTCGATATTTGGTGTGCATGTTCCCTGGGGGGAGGCTATTCAGATTTGTTCATGCCAAGTTGATCTGTGCCATTTTCAATTTTTTATGATTTTTTTTCATAAAATGTCATTTTCATCAACTCCTTGAAAACCTCTTATTAGATTGCTTTGATATCTGGCGTGTTGATGCGCAGGGGGTAGCTTACTCAGATTTGTTAATTTCAAGTCAGCACATCCTCATTTTTATTTTTTATGATTTTTTTTTTGTAATTTGAAAAAAAAATGAATATGTTAATGAGCATAATGACCGACGCCATATTGGAAATCAGTCGACGAGACTTTAAGTAAACTGCCACTTTTCAAAAGACACTATTGACGTCAAACAAGCAATGTAATATGTGCTATAGTCATAATTCTACGCATTGGGCGCCCAAATGACAAGCGTTTGTTCGAAACAGGGTTGTAAACTTCAAATCCAATTCTGCACCCTTCTACATTATCAGCCAATCCGCAACATCCTCATTTGCATACTCTATCCCGATTCGACCAGAAGCTGAAGGTGACCTCATTCGACCGAGCGATTTTCCACAGCAAGTATCTTGAGTATCAACACAGGACGTTCTTAGTACTCACTAAAATCACACTTCAGACCCACTATAAAAGTGTGATGTTTTCAGATAACATGTAACTTGTGGTTAATTCTATATTGTCGTGCAATTTGGAATGACAGTGAACCAGAATTCAGACAACTTGCGTAAGGAAGGGCATGCCAGGCATGCGGTTGAAGTTTAAATATGGCCGACAGTTCACATGCCTTTCCAAAATGCAAATATTTGGCAAGTAAAAATAATTAAAATAATTACAACTTTAATTTGGCTTCAGACTTTGCATTATGTTTTGCGTATCTTTCCCCGTTTTACATGTAAATCCGAAAAGGTTCTCTCTCATCATGTCATCAGTGTCAGTGATCATACCGCGCGGGGTACCCGGGTAGTCCTCGGGTGCACGAGTCTGTATTACTGACTTGACTCTAAACACCGGAGGGGGAGGGACAATTGTCAGAATCGAGTCCCGAATTCCTCCGTATGCAAGCAGGACTACGTGCGGGGCTGCTTTGAGTACGAGCGAAGTGAGGCATGTTGAGGTATTATGTTGAGGTATTTTGTTGAGAATTATAAATATTGCGAAATGTCAAGTACAAGGTTTAAATACAATGGAATGATGAAAAAAATGGCAGAGTCTGCTGACAGGCGCCGGTCACAAAAAACACTGTGAATTAAAATATCAGACGATGTACATGTATGTATTAATCGCCGACAATCCACCCGTATGCACGAGGGACTAACCCGGAAGCAAGTCGTTGTCAGCCATACGTTACAGTGGTAACATCGTCCGAGAAATCGCTGCGTTCAGAGTGTCATTATTCACAGAATTGTTGTTTTCGAGTGAAAACCCGTCTTGAATTGTATAACTCTAACAAATGAAGACATGTCAAGTTATATTTTGAAAGTTGTATCGCTAGTTTGAGACGATTTTCTCACGTACTATAGTACTATCGAGGCTTACTTGGAAGTAGTAGGACCTTCCAGTTCATCGGGAAGTTTAGCCAGTCCGATAATTCTTTCTGGTTTAGTTTACAACACTTTTGATCACGCAGATTTTGTTGTTGTGATGAAAAGAAATTAAAAAAAGATCATTTCAACCATTTCGTTGTGTTTTCTTTGTGAAAGGTAACCGAACATGAACGAGTGTTACCACTGTAACGTATGGCTGAGAATGACTCTCTTCCGGGTACTTGAGATTGTCGCCGTACGGAAACTAAGATGGCGATTAATTTCTTCCCTATATATATCTACCACAACTAGAACAAGTTGAATGTTGTTGACTTGTTAGATTTGTTAGAAAATTGAAATTCAAATTGCCTCAACATTATTTTAGATCCCTAGTTTATTTCATTCATCATTAAAATTTTCCAGGGTTACAGCTGTAAGACACTGGAATTACTTATAGCCAACCTCAAAATCCTCTTTTTTTCTTTTTCTTGTGTGCATTTCCCAGTCATTTTTTTCTGAGATTTTGTGCAATTTTTCATAACAGTAGATTTTTGTTATAAAATGGTGACTATGGTATAAAAGTACAATACATTACCAACTTCTGTGTAAAATGTGTTTTATAGTGAGACATCATATGAAACCACTAACCACTTTATTGCATTGCTAAAACAAAACTGCATAGTGACTCGAAGAGCTGAAGACCTGAACCACTTCTACATGTCACCAAAATAAAAAATTAAATTAAAAAAAAAACAGCGGAGCTATTCTGACCGATAGGTCGCTTGTTTGTTTGTTTGTTTGTTTGTTTGTTTGTTTATAACACCATTCCTGGGCTCCCTGTGGTATGACTCCGGTTTGAGATGAGTGCAGTGAGCTGGGCATTTAGTAGCACAATTTCCAATGCATTTTATGCAAATGGCAATAATTTAAAGTTATATATTATTATATTATATCGTTAATATTCATTTTGTTTTGTTCCACACAGACCATGGCAAAAGGTAGCATCCGATTTGTTTACCTATGATAATTGAGACTACTTGGTAACTGTTGATTACTATTGCGAATTTTATGAACTGGATAAACTTCCAGACACCAAATCCTCAACAGTTATAAGGAAAACAAAACAGCCCTTTGCTCGATATGGAATCCCAGAAGAGCCATTTTGTTTTTAATTTTTATATGTCCAAAACCATAACTCAGACATGCTTGACAGATCTCATTCAAAGTTGGTATTAGGACAGTGTTCTATGACATACATGTGCATATTCATTGTTATTGTGATACGATCCAATATGGCTGCCTGGCAGCCATTTTGTTTGTGAATTTTCCATGTCCAAAGCCATAACTTAGACATGCTTGAAAAGATCTCATTCAAAGTTGGTATTAGGACAGTGTTCTATGACATACATGTGCATATCCATTATCGTCGTGATACGATCCAATATGGCTGCCTGGCAGCCATTTTGTTTGTGAATTTTCCATGTCCAAAGCCATAACTCAGACATGCTTGAACAGATCTCATTCAAAGTTGGTATTAGGACAGTGATCTATGACATACATGTGCATATTCATTGTTGTTGTGATATGATCCAATATGGCCGCCTGGCAGTGATAATTCCTTAAAACCCAATCATAGCGGGGATATGTCATTCTCATCAATGACTTGTTTTATTTATTATTGACATACATTGTATTGTCAGTGTACGGTACAGTATCATTGAACTTTTGTAAAATAGGTTGAATTCTTTCCAGTCATTTATGATCACTAACAGGTACTTCAACATCATTGAGTCATTGGTAGGTGTGTGGTGTCCTGGTTCATGCACCAAATATAGTGAACAAACAGAGAAAAATTATAGGGTCCTGGTCCCTACCCAAATACAAGAAACATCTAGAAAAATTAGTGTCCTGGTCCCTGCCCCAGATACAGTGAACAAACACATAAAAATTAGTGTCCTGGTCCCTGCCCCAGATACAGTGAACAAACACAGAAAAATTAGTGTCCTGGTCCCTGCCCCAGATACAGTGAACAAACACATAAAAATTAGTGTCCTGGTCCCTGCCCCAGATACAGTGAACAAACACAGAAAAATTAGTGTCCTGGTCCCTGCCCCAGATATAGTGAACAAACACAGAAAAATTAGTGTCCTGGTCCCTGCCCCAGATACAGTGAACAAACAGAGAAAAATTAGTTAAGAATGTAGAACAGAGTGTATAAGGAGAAAACAACGCAAGGAATGTGAAATATTAATAATTCAGGTAACTTACAAGTTATACTATATAATTATATTAAACATTGTTGTGAACTTAATAGCACTATAGTTTATTGGAATGAAGTGATTGTTTTAATAAATTGGTCAGCTTTGATTTCTGTATGTTGGTGGTGTGAGCCTCACCACTGCCAATTCTTTGACTAAAATTAGTGGGCAAGGATTGAACCATAATTGTACTCTTGTCAATCTTGTCCAGCCCTTGTGATGACAAATCAAGCTTTCAATCTGCAAGTTAAGATTAATAACCCATTCTGATCACAGGCTAATCAAATACCTATGAAATATTAAAACATTTTATTTGAACTAAAATTACATGTATGTCACTTAGTGAACTTAGACAGTCAGCTGTTTACTATATATGTATAGACAAAACATGTAAAGCTGTGTACTAAACAAACAGCTGATAAGGTCAAAGGTCAAATGAGATGTTAGGTCAAAGGTCAAATAGACATGCGTACAGGCTTTTTGTTAGTTATTATACACAGAATAATTTTTCTATTCCCTTGGGAAGTGATGAAAAGTATAGGTGACCTGTAAAATTGGTCGCTGACCCCCAAACAGGTATTGATAGTTTGTAAAGCCATCTACTAGCCATTCAGGAGAACATGTTGGCACTGTCTTGTATTCATCATAGTATCTATGCAGGGGGTTGTCAACCTATGTAACCTATATACAACAGGGTATGAATTAAGATGAGTGATGTGAGATATGGCAGGAATGGTTGGTTGGTTGGTTGGTTGGTTGGTTGGTTGGTTGGTCAGGTGGTAAACATCATAAGACATACGGTTGCTGTAATTGACATACACTCACCAACGAATATATTACCATGGTAAAATATATGGAAAACTCTGTCAGCTTTATGATATTTCCCCATTTTTGTTACCATGGTTTCCAGACAGTCAAGTAATGTAGCGAAAAGATAACCAAATCTCTATGCAGCAAATGTGCATAAACAAGATGGGGGACATCTGGTAAAATTTACATAGAGTTGCATACTAGTATTGTGTACATTATTTTTGATTGAAACCCCAGTAATTGAGGTCTTAATATAGTAAAATTTCATAGAGTTGCATATCGCTAGTATCATGTACATTCATTTTGCTGAAAACCAGGGGCCTTAATCTAGTAAAAATATGATATCTTGATAGGAACCCCCAATAAAATACCTGAGTATATATCAGTAGTTCTTTAGAAAAAACACTTCTTGAGGTGTGGCATGTCATGTCATTCTGTTACTACTACTAATGGATATTAATTTTTGTTTCATTTCATTCTCACGGTCTCAGTCTTACACAGATAGATTTGTAATATATGCATTGTGTAGTACAGGATGTACATGAGGATGAGGCCAAATAAAAATAATTGTTTGGTTCCGGTTACCCCCCCCCCCCCCCACACCTAGCTTTCACTGCAGAATCTAAACTTTTTTTTTACGTATTCGATAAAAAATAATAAAGTTGCAAAAACTGTGAAGTCTCACGAGAAATAGTGAACTCGGAAACTGCCATAAACTTAAAAAAAAAAATAAAACTGTTCGTCCAATCTGTAATAGGTGTACATCTGATATGAAGAAATAAACAACACAGAGACCATTTGGAAAACAATGGAAAACCTCAACTAGACACTCATACAGAAACAGAAGTATACTAAATCAACATTTTTGGCTATGGCAAGGGGGGGGGGGTACTTAAAATAAATTGGGGGTTTGACAAAAAATCTTCCGACCCTGCCCCCACCCACTGTAAGGGAACCTCCGGTAACCACAATCGCAGGGCACTCAGGCTTAGTTAGTTATATTTACAAAAACAAACAAACAAGACAAACAAACTATAAATAAATAAATTCTGAAAAGCATCAACAAGAGAGTGCACAATTGCAAATCATTATCAACTACAAGAATTACTAATACTATAAGTTTTCCTGTATTCAAAATGGTCACAATTGTACATACCCCACTTCCCCCCCCCCCAAGGTATGTCAATGATTCCTACCAAATGCGAGTAGTATATTTTCAAGTTGTGAAACTGGAGCTAATATGACTTCTGATCAGTAAAAATCCATCTTTGTAGAACAATCATGCTTAGAACTCATATATTTACCAGGTGCAATTGACATCATAGTCAACGGGAAGGCATCAATTCTGATGATTACTAAGCCTTACCATCTTGCATTGAAAAATCTCGTTAGATGTCCATAACTCCCTTCACTCAATTTGAATGAACCAATCACGTAACCCGATTACTGCATTACTTGCAGTTAAGTAGCTCAATCCATCTTAGTGTGTTATGTTTAGTACATGTAACTGTGTGTACTTTTGGTTTCCAATGTTTTGAAAAGTGATGGTATTCCCAACCTAGTATGTCAAACAGCCACAGCTATAGTGATCAAATTGGGTTATATGATCGGTCAACTCAAATTGATTGGCTGGGAGTTTTGAACTTCTAATTAATCTGTCCTTGAGGTTGCTTGGAAACATTGTATGCCTAACTTTAACACTGAACTACAAGTTTGCTCAAGGTAAAATGCCTGTCTGTCTGTCTGTCTGTCTGTCTGTCTGTCTGTCTGTCTGTCTGTGTCTGTGTCTGTCTGTCTGTCTGTCTGTGTCTGTCTGTGTCTGTCTGTCAGTCTGTCTGTCTGTCTGTCTGTCTGTCTGTCTGTCTGACTGTCTGTCTGTCTTGTAGATGATGCAAGTGATTTGATATTGAGATTTACCTCTCAAACTAGAGGGGATGAAATTTGGTTATGATTCTGAAACTGTTACTGTTAGTCTGAAAATTGTTAGTGTGTCATACTTGCGTAATTGGCCCAAGCAACCATGACAATGCCCATGCCCCTGTCAAATGATTGAATAACAAGACAACACCCATAGCAACAGGTCAACAATGACATAATGCTAAAATAACACTGGTGATGGGAAATGAAAGAGAATTGCTAAATTGTATGTAGATATGCCTAGCAACAAGACCATGCCCATAGCAACAGATAAACAATGACATAATGCTAAAATAACACTGGTGATGGGAAATGAAAGAGAATTGCTAAATTGTATGTAGATATGCCTAGCAACAAGACCACGCCCATAGCAACAGGTAAACAATGACATAATGCTAAAATAACACTGGTGGGAAATGAAAGAGAATTGCTAAATTGTATGTAGATATGCCTAGTAACAAGACCACACCCATAGCAACAGCAAAATTATATTATGCCATGCAAAGATAACAGGGATTTCTAAACAGGTGAATATATGTTCAAAAATATATGCACATTTCCCTAGCAACAAGACCATAGCAACAGCAAAATTGTTATGTATATTGTAAAGATAACAGGGATGAATAGACAAATGAATAAATATGAGAACATTAACCAATCTATATAATAATAATAATAATTAAATAATAGTACATGATAATAATAATAATAATAACAATAATAATAATAATAATAATAATAATAATAATAATAATAATAATAATAATAATGATGATGTCCTGTATATGACAGAAACTATTTTTTTAGAAGTACAAGTTCACTGTAACAATATGCGTTAAGAACCACACAGAACATGGTACCGTGATTGACACATTTGACCATTTTGAACACAGTATGGCAAGGAATATCATTGAGGTGCATGTCTAGAAATGTTTGTGATTTTACCAAAAATATCATCAATTCTTATAATGACTTCTGACAGGTATTTTATCAAAATAAATACTTTACATGTAATAAATACAAATAACGTCAAATTTTAAATACATAGTTTTTTTCTATGTGAACATTAACCAATCTATATATATAATAATAATGAGACTTGGGAAACATTTCAAGTAATTTTACACATATTATTGATATAATACATTGCAATATTATAACAGGAGGATTAATACATAATGTGTCTTTTAATTATAGTTCAACAAGACAAGTCTACATTATGGAGCTGAGGAAGGGTATTTGGATATCTGTAAATTGTTGCTGGAAGCTGGGGCCCAAGTAAATGCTGCTGATGACGTAAGTTGATTTTTGATGACTAATATCTTATTTATCTACTCTGTGACATATACACACATCCCAATGTGAGGTCAATTGATTTTTTCAGAGAATATTTTTACAATAATTTAACTTGATCAGGTAAGTACCGGCATATTTTCATAAAAAAATCAGCTCCCCTTACAAAACGATTTTATAGATATTTTGTAGACAACTATAGAAATTCTATAGAGTTATATTTTGACATGTTTTTCTAACAGACTAGAGATGTGATTAGCCTAGGGGATTACCCTTGTTTATTCAAAGTTAATGTACAACTATATTCAAGCAATATGAACAGACGTAAAAGAAAGTTCAGAAACACACAACTCACAACCATTGCATTGGTGGCTCACTTCTACTAGGTCTGTTTGTGTGTTTGGATGATACTTCTTTTCAATAAAGCTTACAATTTGATATTAAGGCTGCTTTCACAAAAACTTGTTGGGGGATATTTTAGGGGGGGGGGGGTTTCGCGAAAAAATGTGCATAGCATTGGGGGGGGTATCTGAAAAAAATAATGTGGGTCATGGGGGGGGGGGGGGGGGCTGAAAAATAAATTGACTTCATGACTCCTCATACATGGGAAAATTAACCTATCAATAGGTGGTCAGTTATTTTCAACCATAGTGTCAGATTCCAAAAGATAAGTTCTGTTTAATGGCACTTGAAAGGTTCAATCCACACAATATGCTAGTTTGAAGAGATGTGCTTTCAATTTGTCCAAAAAAGTCTCCAGATTTGATGACTGACAAATTTCTTGTGGTAAGCCATTCCAAAGTTTGGAGTACAGTTTGAAAAATCACTGCTGCCATATGTCTTGTTGTTAAATGTTGTTGATCCTTCAAATTGCACATACAAAATAATATATCAACGTAAAAGTTGAATGGCACTTGCTGTTTTTGGTCCAAAAAATACCAGTGTCTTAAAATGTGTAGCTTCAGGGTTGAACATATCCAGGACCAGGATTACTGTAAAGTAGTCATTTCCCCTGCTATGTGCAAAAATCAGTTTCAACAACGATGTCAAAATGCATTTTGAGCAAAAGCCCTCCGATTCTAATGATTGCATGCACTATCACAACACAAGGAATAAATGTCATGTTTATCAGCACTTTCCATCACTTTCCATCAGTTTTTAGCACAACTGAACTGACTGAGGTTCAGTAGTGCTATAGGGATCGCCCGGCGTCTGTCTGTCTGTGTGTGTGTGTGTGTGTGTGTGTGTGTGTGGATGTATGTGTGTGTGTGTGTGTGTGTATGTGTAAACAATTAAAGTCAAAAACTGCTGAACCGATTGCCATGATATTTGGTGGGTCCATTACCTTGGGTGTCTAGTTGGGAAATTGTTCAAATCAAAATGATCGCATCACAGGTGTGTGATTTGGGTCAAAAAATGTGATTTTTGGTCAAAAAACTTAAGCTCAGAAACTACTGGGCAGATTGGTGTGAAATTTGGTGGGAAGATTCTTTAGGGGGTGTAAAGTAAGATTTGTTCATGACATGAAGATTCCATAAGTGATATGCAAATTAGGGCTAAAATGTGTCTTTTTGGTTAAAAATCTATAATTCCAAAAACTACTGAGCAGATTGGGCTGAAATTTAATGGGAATGCATCTTGGGATGTATGGACGAAGATATATTAAGCATACAATGATGCCATGAGTGATATGCAAATTAGGTGTAAGAATGTTCATTTTTGGTCAAAAACTTATATCTCATAAAGTACTTGGTCAATGAGTCTGAAACTTGGCGAGATGTTTCTGAAACAATTATTCTGCAGATTTTCTTCAAAATATTTTGACAAAATTGGCCCTAGCGACCATGATCATGCCCTTTAGCAACAACCAAATGGCAGTATATTTTGGTCAAATAACAATATCATCTGGTAGGCAAGTGAGTAAACATTCAAAAAATGTATGCAAATACCCTAGCAACCATGACCACGCCCATAGCAACAGCCAAACGGTGGTGTATTTCACAAAGATAACAACAGGGTTTAATAGACAATTGAATAAACATTCAAAAAATGTATGTAAAATTGCATAGCAACAAGACCACGCCCATAGCAACAGCCAAATGATCACATGTATTGCAAAGACAATATCAGGAATTCATACACAAGTGAACAAAAACATACATAAATGTATGCAAATATATCTAACAACATGACCACACCCATAGCAACAGCCAAATGATAGCATTTATCGTAAAGATAGCAACATGGTTGGATAGGCAACTGGATAGTTATTCAGCAAATGAACACCTATTGTTAGTATGGACTAGCATATGGATAAACATTTTTAAAAACTGTACAGTTGTGCTACAACGCCATTGGCGGTATATTTACTAATGTGGTATACTGATATTCTATATGGTATTTTATGCTTCAAATTTCCCTTTCCACTTATACTGAAAATATTTTGTTTAATATGACCACCCTTCCCTTGTTCCTAAGTGATATCGAACTATTTTGTGTAAAATTCCTCTCCTATTGACATGACTATAACTTTACAACATAAACTCTAAGGTATGCTAGGTACTTTCTAGAAATGGTGAGCTGAACACCAGCTGCTAAATGTGTAACAAATGATAATATTTGGCATATTAACTATCATAGAAAAAAAAGAGAAATGAACTTTTTTTAACTTTTAAACTTTGCCTAAATATATTAAGTATAAGTAAATAGATACATTATTATCAATATTGATAGTGGGAGTAATGTGTTATTTGAAAACAGTGATAATCACAGTGAGAATGATGATACAGATACATATAGTTCAAACTCAGATTTACTTGAAGGAGAGATTGTTCTGATGATGATGATAAGAGTGACGTTGTTGAAAATGACATTTTCATTATACACATTCTGGAAGGAGAGCTACCACATGGAAGTCTAAAAAGTAAAATGAACACACTTAGTAAAGGTTTTGTAAAAAGTCTTGAAAGAAGACAATACAACGATACTGCATGCACTATGTAAATATCAATACCAATATATGACTTAATGCAACATTCTGTGACATGAAAATGTGGCTTGGCTTGTTTGAGTTACATTTATTTTCTCTTGACAGTATATTCCATTAAATCAAACAAGAACAAGATGCAAAACTGCATTTTATAGTGTTATTCAATGTCATTCTGTTCAAGTTGTCAGTTTTTACTACTTTACAATTTGGGTACTGAACTAATACATTCCCAGGGGTGAACAAATCATTTTGTGAACTGGTGGTCCCCGGACCAGTGCCTTAAAAAATCCAGTGGTCCTGCTGAAAGAATTAGTGGTCCGTGGTCCTTGGTCCCGCTAACGTGAAACATTAAATCTTGCCTATGAATCTATATATTTAGACGTACACCACTTATAGTTGAACAATACCCAATTTATAATGATAAATATAAAGTTGACATGCTTGGTTTCAGTCAATTGACAATTCTATTATATTTGTAACGGTTATTTTTGACGCATCGACGAAACGAAAAATACTGAACGGCGACTTCACTTGGATTTCACGAAGGATTAGAAATTTGACAGAAATATGCGACAAGAACATTGAAAAACAGTTTTACTTGGTCATGATTGCAGTATGACGACAAAAGTTGTACTACGTTTTGTCAAACTTGTCTGGAAAACCCAGATATTGCAAGCAAATCATCACAATTGTACAAAGAAACTAACCCCTTCAAAGTTGATGATCAGATCCTATAAAATCTCACGAAAAAAAAACTACGAACACATACATTGCCTGACTAGGAGTCCTTGTGTCCATGGTGTGACTGTGTCAAGATAAAATCAAATTTACCAGTTGTCGAGGCTTTGGAAAAAGACCTAGGAACACAACGATTGCCTGACTATCAAATTCGCCAGTTATCGAGGCTTTGGCAAATATCATATCACAGTGCTAAAATAGATACTTCGTTGACTATCTGTAAGTGTAACCCTAGAATCATTTGGTGTCATGCTGGTCAGTTGTTTTCCATAGCTCAAAAGATTGACCATTGTCCGTGTTGTCCATTTAAAACTTTACAGCCCTTCGCGTTTCAGATGGGTCTAAATTATTTACGAGATGGATAGCCACACATTACACAGCAAATCTATTTGGGAAATGGTCGTTTATTTGAGAGGTACTATACGTAGTGTGGACACTGACGTCCTATGTTTACAGATAGTAACAGATAAGATATCGTGGGAAATGCCTTGGCGCATACCATTTCTGTCTAGGGTTGGTCTTAGCACATTATTTTTACTTAGACCTAAATTACATGCAAGGAGAAAATGAAACAGGTGGTGTATATTTTTGATCGTGTAATGTTTTATCTATTACAAAGTAAACGATAATAAGCAGCATAAATGCTCAGATTTGGAGTGCATTTGTGTTATGTGTCTAACAAGCAACCCACACACCCGAAATGGAATGAGCAACATGTGTGCACACATCTGAGCTCTGCATCTGAGGTTCGAGACCAGCATATTGCAGAAAGCAATGCAGGAGGACTGGTATGGTATCGTCAACCCTTGTAAGTCATTGGAAAAACCAAGATGACAGTCAGTGATTGCTATCATGGAAGTAACTGAGGTTGGCAAAAATGATGAAACCTTTGTTATTCACTTGCCCAGTGGACAAACTTGGTAACTTTTGTCCCGGACTTTTGTGGGATAACATGAAGTTTGTGCGTCATTTGGATGACTTCATTTCATAAAAGGGGTTCTACTACAAATCATTTGAAGCTCCTTTATGAATAAAAACAATAATACAGTCAATGCTGACAGAATGATATCAAATAAAATGTTTCGTTTGATACATTTGAATTATTATACGATGAAATTATTACTCTTGTCTTCCTAATTCTCGTGTCCCTAAACCGGTATGTCCCTACTAGTAATGATATGAGCCACATGTGCGTTGAGTGTTATCTCCTGTCTATCATTTCACATTGTTGTTGATTCAGTGAAATAAACTACGATGTACGGCCGCTACTATGACGTATTGACGCACCCACCAGTCATTCAACTGTCAAAGTTCACGCCCCCTCACTATAGCATATTGCTGGTTTGAAGTCGGAAGTCACCTGATAATACTTCATGACCCATCGAAAGGTCATGCAAGGCTTGTAGTTTTGGCTCCATCGTGATCGTATTTCTTGTTTGTTCACATTCAGTTGTTGCTGTTCCTACTTTTTAGCATGATTATTTACAGTTTAAGGTACTGGTCCGACGGACCAGACAAGGTCAAATTTGTGTGGTCCGCCCAAAAAAATCACTGGTCCCGGACCTCGGACCAGTGGATTTGTTCACCCCTGATTCCGTTACAAAACTGTTTTTAAATAGCTTGTTCATCAACATTTGCAAATGTAATTAAGAAGACAATCTCAGTTTGTGCCAAAGGGACAGAACAGTAAAACACATTCTTTTAATTTTTGCAAAGAGAATGTCTTGGTAGACATTGTTTTACAGGCAGGGTACTTGATGCCTGGATAGTAATGTGATCAGTATATATGTATGTATGTATGTATGTATGTATGTATGTATGTATGTATGTATGTATGTATTTGTGTGTGTGTGTGTGTGTATGTATGTATGTATGTATATATGTATGTATGTATGTATGTATGTATGTATGTACATTGTATATATAAATTATGTATGTATGTATGTATGTATGTATGTATGTATGTATGTATGTGTGTGTGTATGTATGTATGTATGTATGTATGTATGGTATGTGTGCGTGTATTGTAAAAAAACCCACCAAACTTATATGCTGTTTAAAATGTACTTCAACATTTTGGGCTGTGACGAGGGGGGGGGGGTACTTAAAAAATTGGGGGTTTGACAGAAACCACCCCCCCCACCACCACCACCACCACCACCAATTTTTTGTGGAAGCATCCTAAGGGAACCTCCGGTAACTACAATCACAGGGCACTCAGGCTTATTTGTTATATTTACGAAAACAAACATACAAAACAAACAAACTATAAATAAATAAATAAATAAATAATACTGACAAGCATCAACAAGAGAGCGCACAATTACAAATCATTATCAACTACAAGAATTACTACTACTATAAGTTTTCCTGTATTCAAAATGGTCACAATTGTACATACCCCCCCCCCCCCCCCCCCCCCGGATGTCAATGATTCCTACCAAATGCGAGTAGTATATTTTCAAGTTGTGAAACTGGTGCTAATATGACTTCTGATCAGGAAAAATACATCTTTCTAGAACAATCATGCTTAGAACTTATATATTTACCAGGTGCAATTGACATCATAGTCAATGGGAAGGTATCAATTCTGATGATTACTAAGCCTTACCATCTTGCATTGAAAAATCTCGTTAGATGTCCATAACATGCTTAGAACTTATATAAATAAGTTAAACCCCCTACTGCCAATTTCAAAAACAGGGTGATCCCCCTTCCCAATCCACCGGTCCCCTCAGACCGAAGAAACTGACCGATCCCTAAGTTACAATAGAAACCAGTTAACCTAAAACAGAACAATGTGTGGTTCAACACAAAATCTTACTATGCTACAAATTTATCATCTTGGATGTCAACATTTATACTAGAATTACTACATTTCATCATCTACAATGTAGAGAACCAAAATGTTATCAACATTGCTACATGTTTTTGCATAGGTTACCAATGTCTTAGATTGTCAACATACATGGAATAACAATATATACTTAGTTGGTTATGATCTGCTTAAATACTGGTATCTCATAGAAAGAAATGTACCACAAGTAGTAATGTTGGTAGGATTTTTGCTGTGACTGACAGTAAAATGTAGCAATATGAATAATATTTTGTCAAGACAGAATGCTGTGTTTCAGGACAACTGGATTCCGTTGTATATAGTTTTAAAAATCAAAACTCATTTAAAATAAACATTATGGAGTGAAACGCACTGATGGAACAAGTTAAATTATGAAGCCTTCAGTAATTCAAAGGGGGGGGGGGAGGAGGGTATGACCAGTGGAATTAGGAGGAGGAATGGGGGGGGGGGGGGGGGCAACCTTTACAAATCGTTTCTTGGAGAAGGGCCATATTTTAGAAAATGGGATAGGGGAGGGTCACATTTTACTTTGACTAACTATGTTGTGTAGTTTAGCATTATTTTTTGATTTTGGCATCCTATCACTGTACTTTACATTGTTATAAGCTATGGTTATGAAATGATCAAAACAAGTTCACTTTTACTATATCATCTGTGTAACCATGGTAATGAACAGTCCAGTGTTACCATAAATTAATGGCTTAGGTGTTGGGTTTGGTATCATAATATCAGACCATGTCATCAAATCACTGCTGACATTGACAACCATATGGCATATAGTAAATGAATTGTCAGTTGTGAGGAGAGGAGTGGGTCTTACAGAAGTAAAATGGGAACAGTTTGGTATATAGAAATCTATAGTTATAGATACCAATGTAGGCTTTTGTATGAAATTCAAGATAAATACATTACTACTGAGGGTGTAAAAATTAATGTTTTACACTATAGATATCTATAGTTATATACAGTTATATACCAATCTAGATTTGAACGTTAAGAATGTTCATAAAGTATTAGAATTCAACCAGTCACCATGGTTAAAACAATATATTGATTCTATAAGTCAAAAAAGAGGTAATACAGACAACTCATAATAAAGATTTTTTGAAAGACTGATTACCTTGATATTTGATGGGACATTACATAGAGCATGTAGATGGAAAATTGTTCAAAAGAAAATGATTGCATCAGAGATGTGTGGTTTGGGTCAAAATCTATAATACCAAAACTACTGAGCAGATTAACCTGTAATATGTATATTTCTCTAGGGATAAATTGTTAATTACGGACTGCGAGGGCCCCACCCTTTTTGGCGGCAGTTGAGTAGCAATTTTGGTGTTTTGGTGCTCAACCATTTGTTTCTGTTCAGTTTTTAGGTCTGGTGGGAACGTACTTAGGAGTGTTTAGATTTAGAAGTACTGATGATATGCTGATTTTATCAGCGATATGCAAATTAGAGCATAAAAATGTGTCTTTTGTGGGTGGAGCAGGGGAGTCTGCTATCACAAATATCATAACCTCCCTAAACTGAA
The DNA here is from genome assembly GCF_964340395.1 of Glandiceps talaboti. NCBI lineage: Eukaryota > Metazoa > Hemichordata > Enteropneusta > Spengelidae > Glandiceps > Glandiceps talaboti. Next base: position 6,463,722 of record NC_135567.1, on the reverse strand, counting down.
TGATTGGCACATAGTTATATGGTGTGTTACAATAAAACTCAATGATTCCTGTGTGCAATTATTTCTGATAAACAGGGGTTAGCTGAGTTTAAAGACTGTTTGTTTACCACATATCAATATTATAATATTAGTAATACTACAAGTGGCAATGCAATTGACAAGTTATTTTTATATATTTTTCTATCAAGGTTATATTCTAGATTTTTTGCGTAATGATTTCAAAACCTCACCCCTACATATTATCAGCAAACAGAACAGCACAAGTCTGTATTTTTGCCATTTACTCAGCTTTTCTAGTCCATTCACAGGGAAAACGTAGCCTCAGATTGTTATCCACATTTGCTATTCATGTTGTCATAATGACAATTTGAATACATGCTAAGATATAGATATTCTTAGAAGCCAAAAGATCAATGTCATTTTAATGAACAACCTATAATTCAATATGTTTAACTTTGGCTAACTTCAATAAACAATATTTTCCCCCAAATAATGATGAAACAATTTTGTATGTTCCTACAATCTCAACATGACTTCTATGTGACTTGTCTTTAATTTCCAATATTTTCAGAAATTACAAAACTTAACATCAGACCAAAGTTTTTCACTGCTAGTCACAATTGTTTATGACATCTCATATCAAGTGTACAAATGCACCAGTTACATTTATTTTAATTAGCATCCCAGTGAGGTATCTCTAAATGCAATAAGTCTGTAAATAGTGTTGTCAGTGTGAAGTAAAAAGTTCAATTGTCATACATTACAGTTATTGATAATTACAGTTGGGACAATCTCATTACACTGTTAGCTGTTACAACATTCTTTACAAATGGACTACAGTTAGAAGGTCCACATGTTAACCTTACAATTAAAGTGGTGTTATTTTACACTGGATATGGATGATATTAATAATTAGATCCAATTGTATATAGTATTAAAAAGCAAAACTAATTGAAAGGAAAATTGTGGAGTCAAACCCAGTGATAGTTTGGATGCCAAACTATGGTTCCTAACCCTAACCAAAGTCTGGTCAAAGTCCCTCAATCAGCACACATTCCTGTGTTCCCTCATACAGCATTCATATAAATATGATTATGTTGTTGCGTCCCCCACATGATTGAGTTTAAACATACCTGCGGTGGAGTCCTGGTTGGACATTGGACATTGTAAAAACAGTACCAAATTAATATTTAATGAGCAGTGATGACACCCCTTTATTACTAGTTGTATGTGCTGTTCATGTTTTACTCACAATAAGGTTGAGCCATAATTAACATCTTTCGTCAGAGCCTTCACTATACTGTGAGTGGTATAAATCATAAAGATACTGTATAGGAACTAGACTAAACCACTGATGAAACAAGTTAAATTAGAACAGTCCAGTATATGGTATATTCAACGTGTTGTGTTGTTAGGATGTAGGTATTAGTATTATCTGTCAATACAGGGATACGATATCTTTCATGTAGTCCTAGTCAACACTTTTAGATCACACTCTGTCAGAGACAAACCTTTCAACAATTGTGTCTGTTGTGATTTATTATTATAGTCCTTTTTATTAAGTCTTTCATCCAAAGTTTTGGTTAATTTAACAAACACCTACAGGTAGATTCTCCATCGTGATTAATACACATCGATGATACTGACACCACAGGTCTTGCCTTCTCCTTTTGACATCCTATCTGAGCCAACCTCTTCCCAACAATTTATGTCTTCCTTTGAATTCAATACTCTTTGTTACTTCTCTACTAGCTGAAATAAAGAGAATGATTGATCGAAAATTAAAACAATCTGCTCAAGTGCTAAAGAACACTCATTAAAATTTTTAGCATAACTGAACTGATAAGGTTCAATAGTGCTATAGGCATCACTATATAAGTGTCTGCCTGCCTGTCTGTCTGTCTGTCTGTCTGTCTGTCTCTGTCTCTCTGAGTGTGTGTCTGTGTGTGTGTTTGTGTGTGTGTATGTGTAAACAACTTAAAGTCAAAAACTACTGAACTGATTGCCATGATATTTGGTGAGTCCATTACCTTGGGTTTCTAGTTGGGAAATTGTTCTAGTCAAAATGATCTCATCACTGCTGTGATTTGGGTAAAAAATGTGATTTTTGTGAAAAAACTTAAACTCAAAAACTACTAGGCAGATAGGTCTAAAATTTGGTGGGAACATTCTTAAAGGTGGTTACATTAAGAATTCTTCACATGATGATTCCATCAATAATATGTAAATTAGGGCTAAAAATGTCTTTTTTCTAGCAGATTAAGCTTAAATTTCAAGGGAATGTAGGGATCTGCATGTGCAGAAATCTCAAGCACCATCATGGTGATCTCATTAGTGATCTGCAAATTAGAAAGAGGGGGAAGGGGACTCCGAACACCATTAATGTTAAATACGTGTATGACATTGCAGTACTGCTGCAGAGAACACTGCAAGCACTCATACAAATACACTGAGTATACCACACTTGTACTCACATGTCATGGGGTTCTATCATAATCCTTAGCAACATACCTTGCTTAAACCTGCACTAGCTGCAACAGAGTCAATTTTTAGCACAAATGAACTGATAAGGTTCAGTAGTGCTATAGGCATGGCAAAGTATCTGTCTGTCTGTCTGTCTGTCTGTCTGTCTGTCTGTCTGTCTGTCTGTCTGTCTGTCTGTCTGTGTGTGTGTGTGTCTGTCTGTCTGTCTGTATGTCTGTCTGTCTGTCTTTCTGTCTGTCTGTCTGGGTGTTTGTGTGTGTGGATGTAAACAATTTAAAGTCAAAAACTGCTTGACCGATTGCCATGATATTTGGTGGGTCCATTACCTTGGGTGTCTAGTTGGGAAATTGTTCAAGTCAAACTGATCGTACCACTAGTTTTTTATTTGGGTCAACAAATCAGATTTTTGGTAAAAAAACATAAACTCCAAAGCTACAGTGCAGATCGGTCTGAAATTTGGTTGGAATGTTGTTAAAGGTGTTTAGATTAAGAATTGTTAACGACATGATGATCCCATCAGTGATATGCAAATTAGGCATGAAAATGTGTCTTTTTGATCAAAAATCTATAATTCATAAACAACAGCAGATTGTCAAAAATCTATCATTCTAAAATACCTAGTAGATTGGGCTGAAATTTAATGGGGAGGCATCTGGGCATGTGTAGATGAAAGTGTATTCACAACATGATAATCCCATTAGCAATATGCAAATTAGGTCTAAAAATGTCAATTTTGCTCAAAAGCTTACATCTTGAAACTACTTGAATGGGGTTGAAACATGTTGGGGATGTTTCTATGTGTTATTCTGCAGTTATTGTTGAAAACATTTTTAAACATTTGGCCCTAGCAACCATAACCACGCCCTTAGCAAAAGTGAAATAACAATGCATATTACAAAGATAACAACATGGATGGTAGGTAACCAAATGCAGATTCAAAAAATTTATGCAAATATGCCTAGCAACTAGACCACGTCCATAGAAACGGCTAAATACAGTTGTGCTACAATGCCATTGCTGCTATTTTGACACCCCAGTAAACATTTATGTGTATATATATGTATAAGTGTGCACAGAATAAAATACAATTACAGTATGTGATGGTCTAGACCATATATCAGCACCGCCAACGTTATTATAGCATACAGATTTCATTACCCACAAATTAACAAGTGTAATCTCATTTGATAAGTTATTCAACAGATTTATACTATAAATTGTTGATTGTTTTGATTAGATTAAAAAATAGAGCTAGTGTAGTTTTAATGTCAATAATCAGGAATTATATGAAGATTTGTTTGTGATCTGATGTTCATAATGATTGCTGAAAAACACTTTGTACATAACATAACTAATCCTGTATGGATGAGAAATGGGTATTTTGTTAGTATTTGTTAAAAAAAATGTACCATCTTTTTAGCAAATCTTTTTTAGCATAACTGAGCTTCTTAGGTTCAGTAGTGCTACAGGCATGGCAAAGTGTGTGTGTGTGTGTGTGTGTGTGTGTGTGTGTGTGTTACTGGGCAGATTGGTGTCAAATTTGATTGGAACATTCGTAGTGTTGTTTAAACTAAGAATTGTTCATAACATGATGAGCTCATCAGTGATGTGAAAATTAGGTCTAAAATGTGTATTTTTTTATCAAAAATCTTTAATTCCAAAACGGCTGAGGATATTGGGCTGAAATTGATTGGAACATTCTTCAGTGTGTTTATATTAAGAATTGGTCAAAACATGATGATCCCATCAATGATGTGAAAATTAGGTCTAAAATGTCAATTTTGGTGGAAACTTACAAATGTATCTTGAAACTGAAATTGCAAGGTGAATGAGTTGAAACTTAGTGGAGATGTTTCTGGAAATGTTATTCTTCAGTTATGGTTGAAAACATTATGAGGAAATTTACCCTAGCAACCATGACCATGCCCTTAGAAACAGTGAAATGATGCATACTGCAAAGATAACAACAGGGATTGGTAGGTAAGTGAATGCAGATTCAAATATGTATGCAGATATATCTAGCAAAAAGACCATGCCCGGCCCATAGCAACAACTAAATAATGGTTTATATTGGAAAGATGAAAAGTGGGAAGGGCAGGGAAGTTAATAAAGGTTCCAAAAATGTATGCAAATATGCCTAGCAACAAGACCACCCCCATAGCAGCTAAATACAGTTGTGCTACAACACCATTGGCGGTATTTTCTAAAAAATGTAAAATACACAGACCAAGTCTATTTTTGCAGAACACTGAAAAAATTGTAAACGGATTAATTGTAGTACATTGTACATACAGGAAAGTGAATTGTAAACAGTCAACACAGCTAATCACAAGTAATCAAGCTTTTCATGCATGGTGACATTTTAATAAATTGTAAAGTACAGATTTATTCACAGACTAGAGATGTGATTAGCCTAGGGGATTACCTGTGTAAAGTCAAAGTTAATTTACAACTATATTCAAGCTATATGAACAGACCTAAAAGAAAGATCCCATATTACAATTTATTGTATTTTCACTTTAGAAATGTCAAGAAAATCTGTATTGTGTAATCAACTATAGTAACAATGCAAGATGACAATAATTATTGTATTATGTCATAGAAGGCATGTGTCCGTATTAAAACTATACTAGAATATTTAGGGTTTTATTAACTACTTTCAGGTGAATAAAATATTTGACAAACTCAGCCTGTGCCCCCTATCAAGTTGCTCAGACATTGTTCAGTGTTTGTCTTTGCTATGGATTCATGGGAGTCAACAGATACACATGTATTAGCTGAAACATGAATATGTATTCACTTAGTTTCAAAGTTTACAAAAATATCTTAGTTTATATCTGTGTTGTGGGGTTTTGCTTAAAATATCTATGAATATGTGTCAACTGATAAATATGTATACATGAAGAATATAGCACACCATTTCAATTAAATATTGACATAATTAACTGAAATAAAGTACAATCTAATTATTCTAATACATTACAATTAGTCACTCCATTGTAATTCTATTTTAAATTGTGTGGTTCCTACTAAGCTCAATTTTAGAATAGGTGGGATAGGTAGATTTGTTGTTTGTTTATTTTCATGTGTGAGTGTGAGTGTCTACTTCAGGTATTCTATTGTTTTCCAAATGGTCTCTGTGTTATTGGTTTCTCCTCATCAGATGTACAGCCATTGCAGATTGGAAGAACAGCTTTATTTTGTCTTTTGAAATTATTATCAGTTTTCGCATCCACTATTTCTCGTGAAACAACAATTTTTGTGATTTTTTATTCGAATGCGTAAAGGGTCGGTTTAGGGTCAGCAGTAAAACGCTAAGTGGGGATCAGGTAACCGGAACCAAACAAATGATTCTTTCAGGCCTCATTACGGGTGATGGTTGGCTACCAGTATTTACACATCAGTCAAAATTATACATAGATAATTGTGATTAGTATGCTATATAGTATATAATTCATGTCTGTATATTTGTGATTGTTGATAAATAACTTGTTGTTATGTATGTATGTATGTATGTATGTATGTATGTATGTGTATGTACATGTATGTATGTATGTATGTATGTATGTATGTATGTATGTTAATTGTACATAAGTATGTATATTGAGTAACAATATATACTTAGTTGGTGATGATATGCTAAAATAATGGTATTTTACAGAAAGAAATGTACCACATATAGTAATGTTGGTAGGATTTTTGTTGTGAGTGATAGTAAGATGTAGCGATATGAATAAGATTTGTATCAAGCCAGAAAGCTGTTTCAGGATAACTAGATTCTATTGTATATAGTTTTAAAAAGCAAATCTTATTAAAATGAACATTTGGGATGAAACAAGTTAAATTAGTAAGCCTTCAGTAATTAATAAGGGGTGGGTTGGGGGAATTAGGAGGGATGGGGTCTCTTTTTAGTACAACTGAACTACAATGTAGGTTCAGTAGTGCTATAGGCATCGAGCGGTGTCTGTCTGTGTATGTGTGTGGATTACTTAAACTCAAAAACTGTCAACCCGATTGCTTTGGTATTTGGTGGAGACATTACTTGTGGGGTCTAGTTGGAAAATTGTTCAAATGAAAATAATCGCATTACAGGTGTGTGATTTGGGTAAAAAAAATGTGATTTTTGTTGAAAAAAAATCAAACTTAGAAACTCCTGGGCAGATTGGTGCGAAATTTGGTGGGAACATTCTTAAGGGGTGTGATAAAATCAGATTTGTTCATGACATGATGATTAGGGCTAAACATGTGTCTTTTTGGTCAAAAATCAATAATTCCAAAAATACTGAGCAGATTGGGCTGAAATTTAATGGGAATGCATAGGGATGTATAGATGGAGAAGTATTAAGGATACAATGATGTCATGAGTGATATGCAAATTAGGTGTGAAAATGTTAATTTTGAGTGAAAAAATTCTATCGCACAAAGTACTTGGTCAATGAGACTGAAACTTGGTGAGATGTTTCTAGAAGTGTTATTATGCAGATTTCCTTCAAAATATTTTGACACAATTGGCCCTGGCAACCATGACCACGCCCTTAGCAACAACCAAATGGCAGTATATATTGGTCAAAAATAATAACATCTGGTAGGCAAGTGAGTAAACATTCAAAAAATGTATGCAAATATCCCTAGCAACCATGACCACGCCCTTAGCAACAGCCAAATGGTCGTGTATTTCACAAAGATAACGGAATAATACACGATTGAATAAACATTCAAAAATGTACGTAATTTGCCTAGCAACAAGACCACAACCATAGCAACAGCCAAATAATCACGTATATTGAAAAGATAACAACAGGAATTGAAAGATAAATGAATAAACATTTAAAAATGTATGCAAATATGTCTAACAAGAAGACCACGCCCATAGCAACAGCCAAATGATGATATATTTTGCAAAGATAATATCAGGAATTCATACACAAGTGAACAAAAAATGCAAAAATGTATGCAAATATATCTAACAACATGACAACGCCCATAGTAACAGCCAAATGATAGCGTATATCGCAAAGATAACAACATGGTTGGCTAGGCAACTGGGTAGTCATTCAGCAAATGAACACCTATTGTTAGCATGGACTAGCATATGGATAAACATTTTTAAAAACTACAATTGTGCTACAATGCCATTGGCGGTATTTTTACAAATCATTTCTTGGGGAGGGCCATATTTTAGGAAATGAGATGAGGGGAGCAACACATTTCACTTTGACTAACTTTATTGTCTAGCTTAGCATTATTTTGTGTTGTTGACATCCTATTGCTCCGCATTGTATACAAACACCATGCGATATAGCCAGTAAGTGAACACTTAGTGACCTCAACAAATAATATTGTAGTTAGCTATGGGTATGAGGTGCTCAAAACATATTTAACTTTTACTATAACATCCTTGTAATAAACAGCCTAACCATGCAATATAGTTGGTACGGGTACAATTAGTGAGCCCTAAAAATTAATATTATCTTTGCATACTATATCACCCTTGTAACCATGGTAATGAACAACCCAATGTTGCCTTAAATTTTGGTTTAGGGTTAGATATCATATCAAACCATGTCATCAAACCGCTGCTGGCAACCATATGGCATATAGTGAATTAATTATCAGTTGTGAGGAGAGAAGTGGGTCTCACAGGAGTAAAACGGGAACAGTTGGGTAAGGTATTAGGGATAATGTTTAGATATGTTGACAGTCCCAATGATAACATTTGGAGCCAACTAGTATTTTGGAGTTAATGTTCTGGCCTGCAACTCAGTCATTGAAATCCAAACACAGGTACTGATTAATGCAATGAGTTGACACAAATAAACTGTGGTAGTAGTAGTTGGAGAAATAACCAATGCCTTTAAAACTTTCAATGTGGTGGAAGCAGTGGGATTACTTCTTTTAAACCAATTGATTCCAGTCCCTTTCCATGTCTGACAGCATTCAAACCATGTTTTAAAAATATTTTACTGGGGAAGGGCCATATTTTTAAGGAAGGAAATTTAGGGCAGGACACTTTTGGCTCAACAGAATCTGAGGAGGGTCACCTTTTACGTAACAGTCCAGGCCTGATTTCCCCTGTCCCTTCCCTCCCCTAAAGTGCTAGAGAACATTCATTATATTATAATTTTTTATCATTAGCCGAGATATATTTGTCAAAATTAATGTATACACTTATAGTGGATTATATATTATTCGTCTGAAACTGATCCTTGCAAAAAAAAATCTAAAATCATATGAATGTTGTTCAGCGTATTATATAGTACACAAAATAAATGATGATATATTACTGTCATCTCTTTCTTATAAAACTGTGTAAGAATATGACAGGGTCACAGATATTGATTCTTTTCAAAACTCTTTCTGGTTATTTAACAAGGAAGTGTTTTGCTCTTCTGACAAAAGTTGTATTCAGTACTTGTAACTTTTTTTCCAATAGTTTTGTTATTGTGGTCTACATAGATGTTATGATAGATAGTCTTGTCAGTTATCATGTCTAATTAAAACATAGCGTAAGTGAAATCCTGTTAGATTACATCACAAAATATCTGAAGAATGTAAACATATTTAAGTTGTATTCAACATTTGATATTGGCTTGTGTAACTGTTAACTGACGAACAATTGACTTTGGTGTAGTTGTGATGCTTGAGTCTTTAAAATGTTGAAAAAAAAGAAGAAGGTTCATTTGACAGTTTTTGGAGTGTTTGGATAATTACATTTGTATGTCAATATACAAACCCATGTACACTAAATAGATGGTAAAGCTCAGTGAAGGAGGTGCTGTCCCTTTTAGATTTGAAATGATAATGTAATTATATTAAAATGGGATTTGTCAGTTCATCATATTGGTTCATGTTATAGTCTCTCAACAAATACATGGTCTATTACACCTTTGTGAGATTTCACTAGTTATGAGCATGGTAGTTAAGGTAATATTATCATTGAGGTATAAGGGGAGATACCTGAATGGTATAAATGATTCATTTCTGTATTGCAACAAACTCTGTAATATTGTTTTAACAAGACATGCAATCCTTGCATTGAATTCCATTCTAATCAAAACTATCACAAATGGCTCATTAAAATATATATTCAATAAGATTGCACATGTATAACAGTATATGTACATGTATGTGACATCTGTAAAGACAAATTTGTTTGGAGTTTACCATTCTAGAATGGTAGGTGATACTTCCATGGTAAAACTTGTTTTAATTGTGGATGGTTATAAATAAATAACACAAACACAGATTGTTAGAGCATAATTATAACGACTGTTGTATTCTTATAAGACTGATAACATGTTGGGGAGAGAGAGAGAGAGAGAGCAAGTTACATCCTCATTAAGATATATATTATTGGTAACTTAAGAGAATCAATATGCATGTTTTTAGGGTTTCTTAGCATTTCTACTATAGTGCGATTGAAAGATGTGATTTCAGGCGGTGTATTTAAAATGAAAAATATGGTTTTATCACTTAGTATTTATATGCAATCAGATTCCAGAGTTCTACACAAATTGTTGCCGATTTCAAGAATTGTCATGTGCTTGGCATTTTTAGGGGAATAAGTCCACAACCTCCAATTTTCAATATTATAGTTAATATTTAGTATTTATGCAATAAGATTCTGGAGTTCTACTCATAAGTAATTTCTATTAACTGCCTTACTTAAAAATCAAATCCCACGTTTATCACACTTTGTTGTTTGTATTTGTCTTTATTGTCATCACAATTTCAGTCTAATGTCCGAAATAAAATGTGTATGTGTATATAACAATGACTGTGTTTGAGTTAAGTCATTTTTAACATAAGTACACCACCCGAAATCACTTTATAAGCACGCTTTTGGTAATAATACAATAAAAAGTGATAAAATCAAAGCATGCCCTATTTGGGTGAATTCAACATTTTTTGAACATCTGCTGTCTATTTATCCGTTATACAATAAAAGTGATAAAAACCATATTTTAAGTGTACTCCCAAAATCTGGATTTTTTTTAATCTCTATTCATAGGCAATGACAGTTTACCGGGGGGGGGGGGGGGGGGGGGTAGGTCCGGGGCATTTGTCCTATGGGGGCATTTGTCTGGGGGCATTTGTCCTAGAACTGTGTAGAACACAATATAGCACATAGTTGAGTATTCTTAAGTTGTATAGTCTTTCCAGTAGGATGGTGGTTATATTACATGGCCACTTCTGGATTTCATTGGTGACTTGGGTGATGTAGCAACTATTGGTTTAGGTGATAATGACGTTGCTTCCTTGACATCAGGTCAGTTGGACCGTTCAGAATTACTCCTTGTAGACAGTGGTGGTTTGATGATATTGGGAGTATGAGATGTCGTGTTTGTTTCTCCCAAGTCTTTAGAATCTGCTGGTTCCATTATTTTCTTGAAGTGTGCTCTGCTACGTCGATAAGTTGTGTTGGATGTGTAGCAAACAAAAGGTTAATCACTGTATGACGTTAGGGGCGCTAGGCCTGACTGAACATTAACAGACATGCGCAGACGGGGAAACCCCGTAGACAGACGTGAACTAACTGTTGTTTTGGTGTATTACGTTGGCGGAGGCGCCCCGTTCAAACTGTTGAAGTGTAATATTATTTGACGTACTTGTGTGTGAGAATAAAGACTTTATACCCAACTACAACGTGTTATACTGGTGGCAGCGGTGACGAAGCTCAATATTATAGGAAACCAGTGGGTTTATCAACTACTCCAGCTACTTGGCCTAAACGACACTTTGTGCAGTATGGCTTCGGCGTACGTTCAACTACCAAATAAATTTTGCGGTAAGGAAAATGAAAACTTTAATATATGGGTTCGCAAGTTTGAAGTTGCAACGAAAGCGACGAAGGATTTAACCACAAAGGATGCCAAACTTGGGTTATTACCTGCTTTATTGGATGGCCACGCTTTTCAAGTATATGAACAATTACAAGAAGATGATAAAGGTGATTATGATAAATTGAAAACAGCCCTAGCCGGGAAATTCAGTGGTAAAGAACATGTTAGCTTGTATCGTCTCCAATTTAGGGAGCGAACACGTCAGACTGGGGAGCCCCCAGACGAGTATCAGACGGAGCTTATACGACTAGCAGACATTGCCTATCCAACTTTAGACAGTGTAGTCAAACAAGATATGGTAATGGATCAGTTTATTTGTGGTCTTCAGGACAGCTCATTACAAGAAAAGATTTTAAATGCAGATAAAAAGACATTGGATGAAGTTGTGTTACTTGTTCGTAAAACTGAGGCAGCTACCAAAGCAGTTACCAAAATGTGGCTGCGCCACAACAACATAGAAGTGAACAAGTAGCTCATGTTACAGCAGACAGTGTGAGCTCTATTATTGATAAGAAATTCAAGGAATTAGAACATAGAATTTTACAGAAGTTAGAAGAGATGACAGTGACAAATGAGACTTTGTATGCGAGGCAGAATCAAAGAGGTGATTTTCGTAGATCCACAAATGCAAGAACTCAGAGTAATAGAGGTTCCATTCCTCGTACACAATTTGCACCAGGATTCCAGGGTAACTGTTATTTGTGTGGTGTTTATGGGCACCAAAGTAGTCAGTGTCCAGATCGTGCCACCTATGCACAGTATGAGAGTCAGACTAGTAAGAGACAATTTCAGTAACAACCACAGTCTACTCAATTCAGACAACAGGAAAACTACTAGCTGCTGATGTTAGGGGCCAGCCATTAGCAGCAGAGGATGGGGCCAATACAAGCCAATACTTGGAACAGAATAAAGAAAATCCTACAGATTTTACAAATATGGTAATGATTGTTGTTGGTGACACAGATGTGAAAGCAGTGGTGGATACAGGAGCTGGTATCTCTCTTATAAGTGAAGAATTTAGAATGAAGTGTCAGGCTCTTCGTAAGAAACACTTAAATCCTCATGTCAACTTGCTAGCAACATCACTACTAGGACAGAAGTTAGATATACTGGGGTCAATTCAAACCAGAGTGAGAATTGGCAGTAATGAACTCTTTCATACAATGTTCGTGGTAAGAGACATGGTCAATCCTGTTATACATGTACTTGGTTGGGATTTCTTTCTGCAACATGGAGGACAGGTCGATACAGAGCATTGTATGTTATGGATTAATGGCCAGCCAGTCCCATTTTTGAGGAAAAGTCAGTTGGTTCCAGAGATATGCAGTGCTGTGGCAAATCAGACAGTTACAATACCACCACGTAGTGAGATGCCCGTAACTGTTCGCCTTCAATCTGCAACTATGGGAGAACCGCCACCTCATGGTTACACAGGTATTTTAGACCCTGATGAATACTTTCGAGATGATAGGGGTTTAGCTGTTGCCCGAACTGTTTCCAGAGTTACCAATGGTGTTGCGCTTGTACAAGTTATGAACATCACAGAATGGCCTGTAGACTTGCATGAGGACACGCCTTTAGGATCTTTTGTAGCTACTAAGACTGACGAGGAAAGCTATACAGTGTCAAGAGTATATATATATGAACTATGTGAAACAAAGAAGCCAACAGCAACGGTATCACATGTGGAAATCAGTAAGAACACATCAGAAATGGATAGTGGTATAGCCAAGATTTCACTTAATGATACAGCAATAACAGAACCTCAGAAAAGGAGAGTGGGGAATTTATTGAAGGAGTATTCTCATGTATTTAGTAAGAACTCGATGGATAGAGGTCGGACCCATCTAGTCCAACATCATATACGGACAGGGAATGCTGCCCCTATAAAACAACGGCCTCGGCGTGTACCAGTGCATCTACAGGCAGAGATACAACGACAAGTGAAAACCATGTTGGAAAATGATGTCATAGAAGAGAGCAATTCACCATGGGCTTCTCCAGTAGTATTAGCAAGGAAGAAAGACATGTCCATCCGCTTCTGTGTCGATTACCGCAAAGTGAACTCAGTTACAGAAAGAGATGCTCATCCTTTGCCAAGAATTGATGATACCTTGGATGCTTTGTCAGGATCTAGCCTTTATTCAGTTGTAGATCTTTGTTCAGGATATTGGCAGGTTGAAGTGCACCCAGACGATAGAGACAAGACTGCATTTACCACAGGAGTTGGCCTTTATAATTTTAAGGTCATGCCATTTGGATTAACAAACGCACCACCAACTTTTCAGAGATTGATGGAATTAGTGTTGGCTGGTTTGGATTGGCGTACATGTTTAGTGTACCTGGATGACATTATTATATTCAGCAAGGACTTTGAGGAACACATACAGAGCCTTGAGGAGGTGTTCAAAAGGATGGGGGCTGCTGGTTTGAAATTGAAGCCAGAAAAGTGCAAACTGTTTCAAGGCAGTGTTGTGTTTTTGGGACATAAGGTCTCAGCAGAAGGTATATCTCCGGACCCTGACATAACAGAACGTATACGGTCCTATCCTACTCCAACATGTGTAGCAGACGTTCGCCGCTTCTTAGGCTTAGCATCATATTATAGGAGGTTTGTAAAGAACTTTGCACTGATTGCAACACCCTTACACCACCTATCAGAGAAGGAAGTAAAATTTGAGTGGTCTGAAGATTGTAGTCATGCCTTTCAAGTACTTAAAACTGCCCTTGTCAGTCCACCAATACTTGCATACCCAGACTTTACCAAGACTTTCTACCTTCACGCTGATGCCTCACATTCTGCAGTAGGAGTTGTTTTAGCACAGAGACATGAAGGGGGAGAGAAAGTAATAGCATATGCAAGCCATGCCCTTAACAAGGTGGAGAGAAGGTGGGCCACATATGATAAGGAACTTTTTGCTATTGTGTGGGGAATAAGACATTTCCGCCCTTACTTATGCGGAGCACAGTTTCATGTTGTAACGGACCACAAACCTCTGGTAGGATTACGGGATATTAAAGCTGGTAATGATCCCACAGGACGTAGAGAGAGATGGGCTATAGAACTGAGTATGTATGACTTCACCGTAAAACATAGAGGTGGGAAATATCACTCAAACGCTGACGCCATGTCTAGATTAAACTTCAAAGAGGGCACTGACGAAGAAATGTCACTTGAGCAGGAATGGTGTTGTCCAGTCTTGTCAACTCATGGTAACAATAACTCTGAAGTTCACCAAATTCAGAGTACACAGGTAACTAATGAAGCATCATACTCAAAGTTAACTGGTGGTAATACTCTGTTGGACTTTAAAAGGGGACAGCAAGAAGATGCAGTATTACAAGAAGTTTTATCATGGTTACAGACAGGAAAGAAACCATCAAAACAGTACCTGAAAGGGAAGAACTGGAGATTGAAAGCGTTATGGCATAAAGTGGACAGTTTGCAAGTGGTGAAGGGAGTAATATGCAAAAAATGGAGTATATATGATGGTCAAAGAGTAAGACATTTGCACCTTGTTCCGGATGCAATGGTCAACACTGTATTGAAAGAACTGCATGATGGTGCCATGTCTGGTCACATGGGAGTAAAGAGAACAGTAGAAAGATGTAGACAGCGGTTCTATTGGCCTGGAATGAGTCAAGATGTTAGGAGATGGGTTCAAAGCTGTCAGCTGTGCCAAAGAAGGAAATCACCAGCACCAAGGGCAAGGGCACCTATGCAAAATATATCAGTAACCCGCCCATTTGAGATGGTTGCAGCAGACTTGAATGAATTACCCATGTCTAAAAAGGGAAATCGCTATGCTCTGGTTGTGATGGACTACTTCACTAAATATGTCAACATTTATGCTGTACCTAACCAAAAGGCAACTACTGTAGCCAGAAAGATATTTGGAGAATATATTGCAGAACATGGAGTATTTGAAAGATTTCACTCAGATCAGGGACGTAATTTTGAGTCCCAGGTGATGACAGAACTCTGTGCACTACTACAAATATATAAATCACGCACTACTCCATATCACCCGCAGTCGGACGGGATGGTCGAAAGGTTCAACCGGACTTTGGCGGAGATGTTGGCAAAATGTGTTGCACAGTATGGTGATGAGTGGGACGATCATATATCGAAGATTGCACTAGCTTATAATACAAGTGTTCATGAAAGCACAGGACAAACTCCATATTTTCTCAATCATGGGAGAGAAGCTAGACTACCAATAGATATACTGTATGGAAGTACTCCAGATGAGGCAGTTACGGCTCCTAGTACACATGCAAGGCGTGTTGTCACCAACACTGTATGGAAGTACTCCAGATGAGGCAGTTACGGCTCCTAGTACACATGCAAGGCGTGTTGTCACCAACTTGAAAACTGTCTTTCAACAGGTACGTGAAACATTGGGTAGATCGCAAAGAAGACAGAAGGTTGGGTATGATATATGGGCTCACCATCAACCATATGACGTTGGAGATAAAGTGTGGCTACATGACCCAAAGACCAGAAGGGGTAGATGTCAGAAACTTAGATTGCCATGGGTTGGTCCATTTATAGTAAAGAAGAGAATATTGGGTCCAGATGGAGAGCCAGGTGTGGTATACCGCATACAACAGGAAGGACCCCACCGTAGGCGATTAGTGGTACATCACAATAGACTGAAACCATGTATAGACTCACAACGAGATGACCCACATTCACCACCTTCAGTAAGTTTACAGAGACAAGGGGATAAGGAGAGTCAAAGGGAAATAGAAATTGAGAGTTCAACTCCTGCTCCTGGTGGCTATGTGATTATTCCTGGAAGGCAGCAGATTGAAAATGGGGAGGATGAGGATGTAAATGAGAGACTGAATGTAGCTGAAAACCAACATACTGGGGAGATGAGAGATGTGCCAGTAGTAGAAAATAATGTGCCAGAAGTAGAAAATAATGTGCCAGAATTGGAAGAAAATATATTGGATCCAGGGGAGAATGAACATGTGTTGCGCCCTCAGGTGACAAGATCAGGACTGGTAACCAGAGTACTAGCAAGGTACACAGAGTAGAAGAGGAAAACAATATGATAAAATGTGTACTTTGAATGTGTTATCAAGGACAGTATCTAGACTGTGACCAAAGTCAATATTGTGTGTTTTGACGGACCCATACCAGGACATTGCCACTTGGACTTTGTGCGGATAATAATATGTACTACCAATAATAGGATATCAATGTGTAATTACTGGTTTACATTACCTGATGCCGTCCATGGATTTATTGTTAATTGTGTACAGTTTGCTGGATTATGGTGCATGCTGCTGTCCTTGGATTTATTGTGATTTGTGCACACATGTTGGATTATAATAAAACTTTCTATACGCTAGTCTGTATGTACTGGATGTACTCCGATCATGTATTTGAACATACAGGTAACTTTTGAACAACGCAGAACTTACTCTAAAGAATAAGAGAAACTGATTGACCAGAATACTTGTCAAGTTGTAAATATATATATAAAAAAAAAAAAAAATGAAAAATGTAGAGTCCTTATTATTATATCTAGCGAAGTACGTTTATTCACCTTGATGAAATGAACAATGAACAGTCATATGAAGTTCTAAAGTTTAGTGTCCAGGAGAACACTCTTTTGGTGGGGAGTGATGTAGCAAACAAAAGGTTAATCACTGTATGACGTTAGGGGCGCTAGGCCTGACTGAACATTAACAGACATGCGCAGACGGGGAAACCCCGTAGACAGACGTGAACTAACTGTTGTTTTGGTGTATTACGTTGGCGGAGGCGCCCCGTTCAAACTGTTGAAGTGTAATATTATTTGACGTACTTGTGTGTGAGAATAAAGACTTTATACCCAACTACAACGTGTTATAGATGACTCAACTTCTTAAGATCTTTCATCCAAACGCTGTGTGACAATGGCTTTTGGCCATTTCTTTTTTCCTAGAATGAACAGTTTCAGCATTCTAACCACATCACCTTCTTCTAACACTGGGAGATCATCTAAGTTTCTGTCATAGTATACTGCTTGTGTTCTAGTCCTATGGGTCATTAGGTGTTGAGCTGGATTTGAGCCTCTTTGTTGCTTTAAAACTGTGCCTACATTTGTACCTAACTTGAACACTGAACTACACTGTGGTTCAAGGTAAAATGCCTGTCTGTTTGTCTGTCTGTCTTGTAGATGATGCAGTGATTTTGGTATTGAATTTTACCTCTCGAACTACTGGAGATGAAATTTGGTTATGATTCTGAAAGTTTTACTGAGAGTCTGCAAATTGTGAATGTGTCATACTTATGTAATTGACCCTAGCAACTATGACCAAACCCTTAGCAACAGTCAAATGATAGGTTTCTTGACAATTATAACAGGGATGGGTTTGCAAGTGAATAAACATTATTGTAGAATATGTAAATGCCCTTAGTAACAAGACCACACCCATAGCAACAGGTAAACAATGACGTATAATGCCAAAATAACACTGGTGATAGGAAGGTAAATGAATGAGCATTGCGAAATTGTATGCCGAGAAACAAGATAGTGCCCATAGTAACATTAAATGATGTTGTATATAGCAGGTATAACATTAACACCATGGATGGGAAGGCATGGGAATAAATCTTCAAAGAATGTATGTCTAGCAAGAAGACCATTACAGAAAATTAAACTGTATCATCAACAGTTGTGCTATGTACAACGTCATTGGCACTTTAAAAAAATGGTTAGACCTAATTTGCATATCACTAATGGAATCAGCATGTTGTGAATGCAGCTTCATCTACACCTCTCCAGAGGCAGCCCCATGAAATTCCTGTAGGTATTTTAGAATGATAGATTTTTGACAAAAAGACACATTTTTAGACGTAATTTTAGGTGCAGCAAATGAGTCATTTTTCTGAAATTGTTTCAGAAAGTTAAAACATAGCTAATAAACACTTTTTACGTTTGATTCAAGATTGGAGAGGAAAGTGAAAGCTGTTCGTATCAGCCCTCCCACTGCGATATTACACAACCTGTCCTCCCAACAGATGTCCCTGCCCACTGCCCGCTCCCCACAATTTTCACCAAGGTTTCCTCTCTCATTGCTACCCACTACCAGACATATGGCATCTGTCCACTATTAATTGAAGCCCCAATGTTAAATTTACTCAGGATGCTATTTGATATACTCACAGCAAATAGTTTCTCCTTCTAATATATACGTATTGACAGTTGTCAGTTGACATATTAGATTGTGCTGCAATCTCAATGCACTGCCTCGCCAGTTTCGATGACATACGTGGTCAAACATAAATTATTATATTACACAATTAATTTGCCTCTTGTGAATATTGTAAAAAAAAAATAAATTTGCCCACTGCCTTCCCCTTTCCCCATATCTTACAGCTGAAATATATGTTGCCAACTGAAATACTGGGTTATTTTTCCCCTCCCTCTGGCCAAGCTTGGAAATTGCCCGCACATTGAAGAATCGTTAATGAACAGCTATTTGCACGAACAGCTTCGTTGGCTACACCTGTAATTTGCATATCACTAATGAGATAATCATGTATTAAGAATGTTGCCATCAAATTTCAACCCAATCTGGTCAATAAATGTGAATCTGTTTTAATGGCATAGGAAAATGTCAGTTGAGTATTTCCATTTAACTTAATAGTAAACTAAAGTATAGGCTAGTAAAATACCATGAAATTCAAGCATTGGTCAACATTTTGGACTAAACTCAATGATATCAAGGCCTGGTGCAATGTAATATCAACAGTCTTATTAAAAAATGACAGAGCAAAAATGTGAAGAACAAAATTAAATACATGTGTATGTTATAAAACAAGAACAAATTGGGGTTTTAGTAAATTATCAGTTTAGTACTGAAATTATGAATGACACAGGTAAGAACCCACTACATGTACTTCATGTTTGTGCACAGGGAACCCAGGAACTGTGTTGCAATCTAACGAACAAACAAACAAACAAACAAACAAACAAACAAACAAACAAATCAATAAATAAAGAATAAATATATATGTATGGGTAAATGAAATATGTTAAACTCATGGATAACTGTCTATAAACATGTCTATATGTATATACATGTCTGTATACTATTGAAATAATAGACTATTTGTTTCTATATATCCTATTTATACTAACAACATATAGATGGTATATATAGAAACATATCCTATATTCTCTCATTCAGAGACCGGTATATACATACATATATGTTTATTGATAGTTATCCATTACTTTAGAATCCCATGTATATTTATTTAGGTTTTTCTGTTTATTATTTATTTATTTGTTTGTTTGTTTGTTTGTTTGTTTGTTTGTTTGTTTGTTTGTTTGTTTGTTTGTTTGTTTATTTTGTTTTGTTTATAACACCATTCCTGGGTTCCCTATCATATGATGCCTGGCTGAGATGAGTTCAGTGGGCTGGGCATTAAGTAGCACTTTACAGTATACCTCCACACACATTGTTGTAACATAAGCGTGTCAGTGCTCTGTATTCCGTAACAGCAGTAAAAACACCATTGGTCTGTTCTACACACCACTATGATAATAACTATAATGTAAGTATAGTAACTAATGATAATAAATGATAATTATAGTAATAATAATGATTTATTTTAAGAACCAGCTCATAAACTAATAACATTTCACAAAAACAAAGAAAAAAAAAGAAAAAAAAGTTTAATTTACAGTACATAGTTAAAAGCAATCCATCAAGAATCCTTTCTAAACTTTACTGTAAAAAAATCACAAAATCAGATAAAGATGCTGTAATTAAAATATTGTTACTCTCTTTGAGTCTAAAATCAAATTGAATATGAACAATTCGAAAAATTACGGATAAGTGAGTTAGCCTTTAGGTAGAATAAAGAGATATCATTTGACATCTGATAATAACTGTTTTCCAAAAAACTAGAACATGTAGACTTATTTCCAGATAATTAATACGTTCAAGTTTTATACGAATATTGGATTTTAAAAATAATTGCCAGATATTATATATTATTCCAATTTTCAGGATAGATCTGATAGATTAGTTTTGTTTTATATAAAATAATGTATATAGATAATAAAACACAGGCTAAACCAATGTATAAACAGGATTAACAAAATATCAGGATTAACATGAAACAATTTCAAAAAAAGCTTTAAATTACAACCATGACTCGTTTGAAATGTCCTTAAATGTACCGGTAGGTGTTTGATAAGATAAAGATACTGTTGTGCTTTCTTTATGAGGTGTTCAGTATTTCTTTGCCAAAACTGTCGATGTGAAATATGAATACCCAGGAATTTGAAAATACTGACAATTTCAACTTAATTTCTACCATGAATATCCAAATAATCACACAAAAATCCTCAACAAAATAAAAAAAAATTGACTAATCAGAAAGATTAATGATTTCTCGCACAAAATCTGTCTGAAATATCTGTAATGAGAAAAAAACTATGAAAACAACATCCTTATAGACTAGAATCTATATAACAAATACTATCTAGAAGCAACAGGAGAATCATTGTCAATAATCCTTTAACAGTATGTAAAACCTCAAAATGCGATATGACCACCCTTTATCTAAAAACATATGTATCAGTGAGTTACCAGTCCACTAAGACAAATGTACAGACACTTGCATCATATCTATAGTGCTTTGAGACATTTAGATATATAGCATTTTTGTTTTTTTGCATAATTCTGTATCTCGACTTTAGTCCTGGTTACAAACTTTTGTTGGTAAGTATCGGGAATGAAATATACATTGAGCTTGAATATACACTGAGCTTGAATATACACTGAGCTTGAATATACTCTGAGCTTGAATATACACTGAGCTTGAATATACTCTGAGCTTGAATATACACTGAGCTTGAATATACACTGAGCTTGAATATACTCTGAGCTTGAATATACACTGAGCTTGAATATACACTGAGCTTGAATATACACTGAGCTTGAATATACACTGAGCTTGAATATACACTGAGCTTGAATATACTCTGAGCTTGAATATACACTGAGCTTAAATATACACTGAGCTTGAATATACACTGAGCTTGAATATACACTGAGCTTGAATATACTCTGAGCTTGAATATACTCTGAGCTTGAATATACACTGAGCTTGAATATACTCTGAGCTTGAATATACTCTGAGCTTGAATATACACTGAGCTTGAATATACACTGAGCTTGAATATACACTGAGCTTGAATATACACTGAGCTTGAATATACACTGAGCTTGAATATACTCTGAGCTTGAATATACACTGAGCTTAAATATACACTGAGCTTGAATATACACTGAGCTTGAATATACACTGAGCTTGAGTCCAATTTGGGATCTTGACTGTAATCTTCATAAACAATAAAGTTAAGTCAAATTAGTTAATCTCAAGTTAAAAAAAATGTTTACTAGTTTGCTAACCAATCCTATATCATCCTAATTTACCAATCAAATGAAGGTCAATATCAAATTCGAGGCAATATGTATGGAATGTTGAACGTTTTTCTGTGTTAGATGTCAATAAAGTATGAGTAGCTGTCTTAGTTTAGTACTTGGTTGTAACGTGCCAGTTCCCTTATCCCATAGTAAGTTAACCCTAAATATACCTTTGCTACAATATTTATGACAGACTATATAATTTGCAATCTGATTTGCGGCCTTACAGGTCAAGTCTGCAGTAGTTTATAGCAAAAAACTAATGTGGGTGTTTCGATAAAAGTGGAAAATTGAGGTGACCTTGTAATTAGACTATGACCTTGACCTTGGATCGAAAAGATCAGGTGATAAGTGAGTTGCCCGTCCTCTAAAACTAATATATAGACACTTGCATCATATCTGTGGCACTTCGTGACCCTGTGATATTCAGTATTTTTACATTTTGGTGATCCCGATACCAGTTGTCTTGGTAACAGAAGTTTATAATAAAAACAACTCCGCATATGCCTTTGCTTTATTTTTCTAAAAAAAACTATATAATTCGCTATTTTCTGAGCGATTTTCATCTGTAAAGTTCATGTCTGATGTTAGCAATAGAAAAGATTCCGACAGTGTTTTAATAATTGCAAAAAATTAAGATGACCTTGATTTTTTTTGACAATGACCTTGACCTTGGATCGAAATAATCATGTAATCAGTGAATTGGTTGTCCCCAAAACATTATATACATTAGTATATTAACACTTTTGGTGTAGTTGGGGATATTGACAGCAGTTGTCTTGGTAACAGTTTTGTTGCTAGGGTATAAAGCAACTTCATATATACTTTTTCATGTTTTTTTGAGAGATTGTATGTTTGGCTATATGTGGACTGACTTACAGCTTTACCAGTCATATCTGATAGAAGTACAGTGTTTTTGCTAAGGTTTGGGAACCCCGGTAACAGAAAGGGGGAAAGAGGTAAAACTGGTAGTGCTTCCCATGCAATGTATCATAATTTTGGTGGGGAACCCCGGTAAAATGATATGGAACCCCGGTAGATTTTACCTACTTACCGCCCTTAAATAAAACACTGAAGTATAGTGAGTTTGCACAAGAGAATCCAGAGGGGCAACATCAGTTTTCTGAAGGCCTATCTGTAGATGTTACACTATCCAAATATACTGCCAAAATTTGTACTTCAAGCTGGGTAATTTTTTTTCCAAATTTCAGCCCTGATTATTGTATCCTCTCCATCAATATGGTCATTCCCTTATATAGGAAACAAAAAGTGTTATGAGAAATGCCCCCTAATAAATAGTAAGTATTCCCTAATTTGACTTCAATATTTGTATCAGTGCTTCAAGGAATAGCAGACAAAAAGAAAATGACTTTTATAGTAGTCTAAGGTCCATTTTATTGACAGTATTTCAGTTTCATTTTTCAAGAGTCCAGGTGCCCATCCCAGCAGCCCAGCCCATGAATCCAACCACAGAGCCTGGCTCATTGCTCTGTACAGCCCTATAGCTCAGCCCAGGTTTTAGTATATGTATATAAACAGTTATTAAGTCTAAAATTGCCTCTAATTACTGTCTAATCTTGTAACCATGGTAGCCAAAGTATGTGTGAGCCATGCCATCCAATCATAATTTACCAACTTATGGTGTTGTCCATACAGATGTGTATTTGACATGTACATGTACATATAACATGGTACACAGTCATACTCAGTGGTATTTCTGTTTACTCTTTTTTGTGTGTCAAATTTCAGATTCACACATGACTTCATAAGTATGTATAATTAAATTATGTCTGAGATGTGTAGGGACATATTTTGGTCATAGCACACTGACTGAATAATATTTCTTAATTGTTTAGCCTACAGACACTTGAATCAAACTGTATGAATTTTTTAGCCTGACTTTTCCCATGTGGCACTTAGTGAGAAAATCTCTCTGTGCATTTTGGCCTTTGGGTCCGATGAGAAATAAACATGAGAGACCTGCATATGATTTTATTAGCACATCTGAACTGAGGTTCATCTGGCGTCTGTCTGTCTGTCTGTCTGTCTGTCTGTCTGTCTGTCTGTCTGTCTGTCTGTCCGCCTGTCTGTCTGTCTGTCTGTCTGTGTGTGTATGTGTGTGTGTGTGTGTGTGTAAACGACTTAAAGTCAAAAACCGCTGAACCGATTGCCATGATATTAGGTGGGTTCATTACCTTGGGTGTCTAGTTGGGAAATTGATCAAATTAAAACGATCTTACCACCAGTTTGTAAGTAATAAAATGTGGTTTTTGGTCAAAAAACTTAAACTCAAAAACTACAGGGCAGATTGGGCTGAAATTTAGTTGAAACATTCTTCAGGGTGTTTTTACTAACAATTGTTCATGATATGCTGGTCCCATCAGTGATATGCAAATTAGGGCTGAAATGTGTCTTTTTGGTCAAAATTCTATAATTCCAAAACCACTGAGCAGATTGGGCTGAAATTTAACTGGAATGCATCTAGGGATGTATGGACGAAGAAATATCAAGCATGCAATGATTCCATGAGTGATATGCAAATTAGGTGTAAAAATGTTCATTTTTGGTCAAAAACTTATATCTCAAAAAGTACTTGCCCAATGAGTCTGAAACTTGGTGCGATGTCTCTGAAGTGTTATTCTGCAGATTTTCTTCAAAACAATTTGACAAAATTGGCCCTGGCAACCATGACCACACCCTTAGCAACAACCTGTAATTTGCATATCACTGATGGGATAATCATGTACAATGAATGTTCCCATTAAATTTCAACCCAATCTGCTCAACAAATGTGAATCTGTTCCAGTGGCATAGGAAATTGTCAGTTGAGTATTTCCATTTAACTTAATAGTAAACTAAAGTATAGGCTAGTAAATTACCATGAAATTCAAGCATTGGTCAACATTTTGGGCTCAACTCAATGATATATAGGCCTGGTGCAATGTAATATCAACAGTTTTATTAAAAAAATGACAGAGCAAAAATGTGAAGAACAAAATTAAAAATATATGTATGTTATAAAACAAGAACAAATTGGGGTTTTAGTAAATTATCAGTTTAGTACTGAAATTATTAATGACACAAGCAAGAACCCACTACTTCATGTTTGTGCACAGGGAGCACAGAAACCGTGTTGCAATCAAACGAACAAACAAACAAACAAGTAAATAAATAAATAAAGAATAAATAAATATGCATGGTTAAATGAAAGATCATTTTAAACTCATGGATAACTGTCTATAAACATGTCTATATGTATATACATGTCTGTATACTATTGAAATAATAGACTATTTGTTTCTATATATCCTATTTATACTAACAACATATATATGGTATATATAGAAACATATCCTATATTCTCTCATTCAGAGACTGGTATATACATACATATGTTTATTGATAGTTATCCATAATAGCTACATGGCTCAGAATGTTGGTGAATTGAAGACAATTGGCATTTAGAATCCCATGTATATTTATTTAGGTTTTTCTGTTTATTTTTATTTATTTATTTATTTATTTATTTATATATTTATTTATTTATTTATTTATTTATTTAGTTATTTATTTATTATTTATTTATTTATCTGTTTATTTATTTATTATTTATTTATTTATCTGTTTATTTATTTATTTATTTATTTATTTATTTGTTTGTTTGTTTGTTTGTTTGTTTGTTTGTTTATAACACCATTCCTGGGCTCCCTGTGGTATGACTCCGGTTTGAGATGAGTGCAGTGGGCTGGGCATTTAGTAGCACAATTTCCAATGCATTTTATGCAAATAGCAATAATTTAAAGTTATATATTATTATATTATATCGTTAATATTCATTTTGTTTTGTTCCACACAGACCATGGCAAAAGGTAGCATCCGATTTGTTTACCTATGATAATTGAGACTACTTGGTAACTGTTGATTACTATTGCGAATTTTATGAACTGGATAAACTTCCAGACACCAAATCCTCAACAGTTATAAGGAAAACAAAACAGCCCTTTGCTCGATATGGAATCCCAGAAGAGCCATTTTGTTTTTGATTTTTATATGTCCAAAACCATAACTCAGACATGCTTGACAGATCTCATTCAAAGTTGGTATTAGGACAGTGTTCTATGACATACATGTGCATATCCATTATCGTCGTGATACGATCCAATATGGCTGCCTGGCAGCCATTTTGTTTGTGAATTTTCCATGTCCAAAGCCATAACTCAGACATGCTTGACAGATCTCATTCAAAGTTGGTATTAGGACAGTGTTCTATGACATACATGTGCATATTCATTGTTATTGTGATACGATCCAATATGGCTGCCTGGCAGCCATTTTGTTTGTGAATTTTCCATGTCCAAAGCCATAACTTGGACATGCTTGAAAAGATCTCATTCAAAGTTGGTATTAGGACAGTGTTCTATGACATACATGTGCATATCCATTATCGTCGTGATACGATCCAATATGGCTGCCTGGCAGCCATTTTGTTTGTGAATTTTCCATGTCCAAAGCCATAACTCAGACATGCTTGAAAAGATCTCATTCAAAGTTGGTATTAGGACAATGTTCTATGACATACATGTGCATATCCATTATCGTCGTGATACGATCCAATATGGCTGCCTGGCAGCCATTTTGTTTGTGAATTTTCCATGTCCAAAGCCATAACTCAGACATGCTTGAACAGATCTCATTCAAAGTTGGTATTAGGACAGTGATCTATGACATACATGTGCATATTCATTGTTGTTGTGATATGATCCAATATGGCCGCCTGGCAGTGATAATTCCTTAAAACCCAATCATAGCGGGGATATGTCATTCTCATCAATGACTTGTTTTATTTATTATTGACATACATTGTATTGTCAGTGTACGGTACAGTATCATTGAACTTTTGTAAAATAGGTTGAATTCTTTCCAGTCATTTATGATCACTAACAGGTACTTCAACATCATTGAGTCATTGGTAGGTGTGTGGTGTCCTGGTTCATGCACCAAATATAGTGAACAAACAGAGAAAAATTATAGGGTCCTGGTCCCTACCCAAATACAAGAAACATCTAGAAAAATTAGTGTCCTGGTCCCTGCCCCAGATACAGTGAACAAACAGAGAAAAATTAGGGTCCTGGTCCCTACCCAAATGCAAGGAACATCTAGAAAAATTAGGGTCCTGGTCCCTACCCAAATGCAAGAAACATCTAGAAAAATTAGTGTCCTGGTCCCTGCCCCAGATACAGTGAACAAACACATAAAAATTAGTGTCCTGGTCCCTGTCCCAGATACAGTGAACAAACACAGAAAAATTAGTGTCCTGGTCCCTGCCCCAGATACAGTGAACAAACACAGAAAAATTAGTGTCCTGGTCCCTGCCCCAGATACAGTGAACAAACACATAAAAATTAGTGTCCTGGTCCCTGCCCCAGATACAGTGAACAAACACAGAAAAATTAGTGTTCTGGTCCCTGCCCCAGATACAGTGAACAAACACATAAAAATTAGTGTCCTGGTCCCTGCCCCAGATACAGTGAACAAACAGAGAAAAATTAGGGTCCTGGTCCCTACCCCAGATACAGTGAACAAACACATAAAAATTAGTGTCCTGGTCCCTGTCCCAGATACAGTGAACAAACACAGAAAAATTAGTGTCCTGGTCCCTGCCCCAGATACAGTGAACAAACACAGAAAAATTAGTGTCCTGGTCCCTGCCCCAGATACAGTGAACAAACACATAAAAATTAGTGTCCTGGTCCCTGCCCCAGATACAGTGAACAAACACAGAAAAATTAGTGTTCTGGTCCCTGCCCCAGATACAGTGAACAAACACATAAAAATTAGTGTCCTGGTCCCTGCCCCAGATACAGTGAACAAACAGAGAAAAATTAGGGTCCTGGTCCCTACCCAAATGCAAGAAACATCTAGAAAAATTAGTGTCCTGGTCCCTACCCAAATGCAAGAAACATCTAGAAAAATTAGTGTCCTGGTCCCTGCCCCAGATACAGTGAACAAACACATAAAAATTAGTGTCCTGGTCCCTGCCCCAGATATAGTGAACAAACACAGAAAAATTACTGTCCTGGTCCCTGCCCCAGATACAGTGAACAAACACATAAAAATTAGTGTCCTGGTCCCTGCCCCAGATACAGTGAACAAACACAGAAAAATTAGTGTCCTGGTCCCTGCCCCAGATATAGAGAACAAACAGAGAAAAATTAGTTAAGAATGTAGAACAGAGTGTATAAAGAGAAAACAATGCAAGGAATGTGAAATATTAATAATTCAGGTAACTTACAAGTTATACAATATAATTATAGTAAACATTGTTGTGAACTTAATAGCACTATAGTTTATTGGAATGAAGTGATTGTTTTGATAAATTGGTCAGCTTTGATTTCTGTATGTTGGTGGTGTGAGCCTCACCACTGCCAATTCTTTGACTAAAATTAGTGGGCAAGGATTGAACCATAATTGTACTCTTGTCAAACTTGTCCAGCCCTTGTGATGACAAATCAAGCTTTCAATCTGCAAGTTAAGATTAATAACCCCTTCTGATCACAGGCTAATCAAATACCTATGAAATATTAAAACATTGTATTTGAACTAAAATTACATGGACGGTCACTTAGTGAACTTAGACAGTCAGCTGTTTACTATATATGTATAGACAAAACATGTAAAGCTGTGTACTAAACATACAGCTGATAAGGTCAAAGGTCAAATGAGATGTTAGGTCAAAGGTCAAATAGACATGCGTACAGGCTTTTTGTTAGTTATTATACACAGAATATTTTTTCTATTCCCTGGGGAAGTGATGAAAAGTATAGGTGACCTGTAAAATTGATCGCTGGCCCCCAAACAAGTATTTATAGTTTGTAAAGCCATCTACTAGCCATTCAGGAGAACATGTTGGCACTGTCCTGTATTCATCATAGTATCTATGCAGGGGTCTGTCAGCCTATGTAACCTATATACAGCAGGGTATGAATTAAGATGAGTGATGTGAGACATGGCAGGAATGGTTGGTTGGTTGGTTGGTTGGTTGGTCAGGTGGAAAACATCATAAGACATACGGTTGCTGTAATTGACATACACTCACCAACGAATATATTGCCATGGTAAAATATATGGAAAACTCTGTCAGCTTTATGATATTTCCCCATTTTTGTTACCATGGTTTCCAGACAGTCAAGTAACGTAGCGAAAAGATAACAAATCTCTATGCAGCAAATGTGCATAAACAAGATGGGGGACATCTGATAAAATTTACATAGCGTTGCATACTAGTATTGTGTACATTATTTTTGATGGAAACCCCAGTAATTGAGGTCTTAATATAGTAAAATTTCATAGAGTTGCATATCACTAGTATCATGTACATTCATTTTGCTGGAAACCAGGGGCCTTAATCTAGTAAAATTATGATATCTTGATTGGAACCCCCAATAAAATACCTGAGTATATATCAGTAGTTCTTTAGAAAAAACACTTCTTGAGGTGTGGTATGTCATGTCATTCTGCTACTACTACTACTGGATATTAATTTTTGTTTCATTTCACTCTCACTGTCTCAGTCTCGCACAGATAGATTTGTAATATATGCATTGTGTAGTACAGGATGTACATGAGGATGAGGCCAAATAACAATAATTGTTTGGTTCCGGTTACCCCCCCCCCCCACCTAGCTTTCACTGCAGAATCTAAACTTTTTTTTTACGTATTCGATAAAAAATAATAAAGTTGCAAAAACTGTGAAGTCTCACGAGAAATAGTGAACTCGGAAACTGCCATAAACTTAAAAAAATAAATAAATAAAACTGTTCGTCCAATCTGTAATAGGTGTACATCTGATATGAAGAAATAAACAACACAGAGACCATTTGGAAAACAATGGAAAACCTCAACTAGACACTCATACAGAAACAGAAGTATACTAAATCAACATTTTTGGCTATGGCAAGGGGGGGGGGTACTTAAAATAAATTGGGGGTTTGACAAAAAATCTCCTGACCCTGCCCCCACCCACTGTAAGGGAACCTCCGGTAACCACAATCGCAGGGCACTCAGGCTTAGTTAGTTATATTTACAAAAACAAACAAACAAGACAAACAAACTATAAATAAATAAATTCTGAAAAGCATCAACAAGAGAGCGCACAATTGCAAATCATTATCAACTACAAGAATTACTAATACTATACGTTTTCCTGTATTCAAAATGGTCACAATTGTACATACCCCCCCCCCCCCCAAGGTATGTCAATGATTCCTACCAAATGCGAGTAGTATATTTTCAAGTTGTGAAACTGGAGCTAATATGACTTCTGATCAGTAAAAATCCATCTTTGTAGAACAATCATGCTTAGAACTCATATATTTACCAGGTGCAATTGACATCATAGTCAACGGGAAGGCATCAATTCTGATGATTACTTAGCCTTACCATCTTGCATTGAAAAATCTCGTTAGATGTCCATAACTCCCTTCACTCAATTTGAATGAACCAATCACGTAACCCGATTACTGCATTACTTGCAGTTAAGTAGCTCAATCCATCTTAGTGTGATATGTTTACATTGTAGTACATGTAAGTGTGTGTACTTCTGGTTTCCTATGTTTTACTTAGTGATGGTATTCCCAACCTAGTATGTCAAACAGCCACAGCTATAGTGATCAAATTGGGTTATATGATCGGTCAACTCAAATTGATTGGCTGGGAGTTTTGAACTTCTAATTAATCTGTCCTTGAGGTTGCTTGGAAACATTGTATACCTAACTTTAACACTGAACTACAAGTTTGCTCAAGGTAAAATGCCTGTCTGTCTGTCTGTCTGTCTGTCTGGCTGTGTCTGTGTCTGTCTGTCTGTCTGTGTCTGTCTGTGTCTGTCTGTCAGTCTGTCTGTCTGTCTGTCTGTCTGTCTGTCTGTCTGTCTGTCTGTCAGTCTGTCAGTCTGTCTGACTGTCTGTCTGTCTTGTAGATGATGCAAGTGATTTGATATTGAGCTTTACCTCTCAAACTAGAGGGGATGAAATTTGGTTATGATTCTGAAAGTGTTACTGTTAGTCTGAAAATTGTTAGTGTGTCATACTTGCGTAATTGGCCCAAGCAACCATGACAATGCCCATGCCCCTGTCAAATGATTGAATAACAAGACAACACCCATAGCAACAGGTAAACAATGACATAATGCTAAAATAACACTGGTGATGGGAAATGAAAGAGAATTGCTAAATTGTATGTAGATATGCCTAGCAACAAGACAACACCCATAGCAACAGGTCAACAATGACATAATGCTAAAATAACACTGGTGATGGGAAATGAAAGAGAATTGCTAAATTGTATGTAGATATGCCTAGCAACAAGACCACGCCCATAGCAACAGATAAACAATGACATAATGCTAAAATAACACTGGTGATGGGAAATGAAAGAGAATTGCTAAATTGTATGTAGATATGCCTAGCAACAAGACCACGCCCATAGCAACAGGTCAACAATGGCATAATGCTAAAATAACACTGGTGATGAGAAATGAAAGAAAATTGCTAAATTGTATGTAGATATGCCTAGCAACAAGACCACGCCCATAGCAACAGGTAAACAATGACATAATGCTAAAATAACACTGGTGATGGGAAATGAAAGAGAATTGCTAAATTGTATGTAGATATGCCTAGCAACAAGACCACGCCCATAGCAACAGGTCAACAATGGCATAATGCTAAAATAACACTGGTGATGAGAAATGAAAGAAAATTGCTAAATTGTATGTAGATATGCCTAGCAACAAGACCACGCCCATAGCAACAGGTAAACAATGACATAATGCTAAAATAACACTGGTGGGAAATGAAAGAGAATTGCTAAATTGTATATAATAATTATAATTAAATAATAATAATAATAATAATAATAATAATAATAATAATAATAATAATGTCCTGTATATGACAGAAACTATTTTTTTAGAAGAACAAGTTCACTGTAACAATATGCGTTAAGAACCACACAGAACATGGTACCGTGATTGACACATTTGACCATTTTGAACACAGTATGGCAAAGAATATTATTGAGGTGCATGTCTAGGAATGTTTGTGATTTTACCAAAAATATCATCAATTCTTATAATGATTTCTGACAGGTATTTTATCAAAATAAATGCTTTACATGTAATAAATACAAATAACGTCAAATTTTAAATACATAGTTTTTTTCTATGTGAACATTAACCAATCTATATATATAATAATAATGAGACTTGGGAAACATTTCAAGTAATTTTACACATATTATTGATATAATACATTGCAATATTATAACAGGAGGATTAATACATAATGTGTCTTTTAATTATAGGACAACAAGACAAGTCTACATTATGGAGCTCAGTATGGGCATTTGGATATCTGTAAGTTGTTGCTGAAAGCTGATGCCCAAGTAAATGCTGCTGATATAGTAAGTTGATTTTTGATGACTAATATCTTATTTATCTACTCTGTGACATATACACACATCCCAATGTGAGGTCAATTGATTTTTTCAGAGAATATTTTTACAATAATTTAACTTGATCAGGTAAGTACCGGCATATTTTCATAAAAAAATCAGCTCCCCTTACAAAAAGATTTTATAGATATTTTGTAGACTACTATAGAAATTCTATAGAGTTATATTTTGACATGTTTTTGTAACAGACTAGAGATGTGATTAGCCTAGGGGATTACCCTTGTTTATTCAAAGTTAATTTACAACTATATTCAAGCAATATGAACAGACGTAAAAGAAAGTTCAGAAACACACAATTCACCACAATTGCATTGGTGGCTCACTTCTACTAGGTCTGTTTGTGTGTTTGGATGATACTTCTTTTCAATAAAGCTTACAATTTGATATTAAGGCTGCTTTCACAAAAACTTGTTGGGGGAGATTTTATGGGTGGGGACAGGGATTAATAGACAAATGAATAAATATTCTAAAAATGTATGCAAATATACATAGCAACAGCTTTGGTGAACAATGGTTTCACAGATTGATATTTTAGAGAGCAACATCAAATTAGGGTGCATGATATTTTAGGGGGGGGGGGAGATATATACAACCACACAATCTTTTGAAAGGATAGCAGAAATATACACTCAACTTGGTCTCTCATGTAATTTCTGCCATCCTGCCAAATATTTCACACTCTGTCAGTATGGTCGTGATATCATCCCAAAACGTGGCCAAGGGATGATATTCTGACCTACCTCTGAATAAAGAAGTATACAAAACAGCATTTTGTAAAATTTTATTTTGTTGTATAAAACAGCAGTTTACAGTATGAAACAATTAAATAACCACTTTGCAATTTGTGATGTCAATATTTTACATACAGCCGAAAGTGCCATCCTTATATGCAGTCCTGTGAAGGGGGCTATTAGAGTGGGTTCTATCCGTCCGGCAGTCTGTACATGTATTCATCCCTCCCTTCATCCGTCTGTCTGTCCATCCATCCTACTGACCGTGCATCTGTAATATGTTATTTCTCAGAGATGACATGTCCAATTTCTTTCAAACCTGCCAAAAATATGACAGGTCATATGGTACATACACACATCACTTTATTTGCAACATATGCAAATTTGATTGAACGGCAACCATATTAGTAGTTTAAAATCAATATTTATGACATAACTAAAAACTATCATACATAGAGACTCCATTCAAGTGTCTACCCCTTTTATTATCAGGTACAAGCTTTCTTTTAAGATATTGACCTTTCACCTTGATAACCTTCAAGGTCAATTATCAAAATCCAACCATTTATTGCCTATTGCACAACTATCACTTTGTCATATTTATTTGTTTCCAGTTTCTTTTAAATCATGTCCATCATTAATATAGCAGAAGACAAATATACACAAGGATAATTTTTATAGTGCTCATATAACTTTTTAATGAATGGTGGCCATATTTTGAGTAATAAATCAATATATTAAGTTGCATAACGTAAAAACTTCAATACAAAGAACATCCATTCAAGTGTGTAAGCCCATATAATCACTTGCAAGTTCTGTTGAAAGAAAGTGACCTTTGACCCTGACCTTTTAGTTGAATAATCAAAATCAAGCTGTGTTTTGCATAGAGTCTGTAGCATGTATGTTTAAAAAAATTTAATGTAATGTAGTACAAGAGTAGCAGAGAAATGTAGAGTGTATACATTATATTTTGGTGTTTACATAACTTTTAATGAATATACATGGACAATCATGATTTACTGCAAAAGTCAAAAGCTTTAATATGTGGAGACTCCATTCAACTGTAAGAGTTTATCCCTACATTACAATGTAGTTGGTGTAAACTTACTTTTCAGATCTCGACTTTTGACCATGAATTTTAATTTCCCGTTCAATTACCAAAATCCAGCCATTTCCTTTATGTGACCGACACACTCTTTAGTATCACTTTGTTGTCACTAATTTGTTTTAAACCATTTCTTCATTCAATCACAGAGGTAAATATTTGTTGCAACTAATTCCTTTTAAAACAATATGTCTCCATTCAGTGTCATAGGGGAGGGGGTACCTAATCAGTAATACATATTAACCAATACCTAAACTGTATCTATTACATATTACACGATTGTTTCTCGCTTTACAATTATTACCCCTAGCATGGATCTATAGCAGCACAACGGCCCTTTATACTTCATCAACTCCCTGGGGAGCACACAATCCATTACAGCCTTTATAAGTGCATAGGTTTAAAGCATTCAAACTGCAACCTCTATCCTACCAGGTCCCCAATTATACAGCTGGGTTGACTGAAGCACATGCACGGTTCAAAACTTGCCCAAGGACTTTAGCCACTCAGAAACAAACGGCAGCGATGGGGCTCGATACTGCAGCCTGCAGATTCAAAGCCAGCCACTTCTGTAAGACCCAATTCTCTCCTCACAACTGACAATTCATTTACTATATGCCATACAGTTGTCAGCAGCAAACATGAGGGGAACTAACTGTACATTTGCTTTAGGTATATCCTGATTTCAAAAAGTGTTGTGAGGGACATATGTTGATGACACATCATTAATAACATGTAGAGGTAGTGAGTGAGGATACACAATTTACACTTGTTTTGTGGACAACTTTTAGAATTGTGAACTGAATGTCATCAGTTATATGTTCTGACAAAGACATTCGTCAAAATTGTACAATGTCTTAAGTTACAATAGAAACCAGTTAACCTAAAACAGAACAATGTGTGGTTCAACACAAAATCTTACTATGCTACAAATTTATCATCTAGGATGTCAACATTTATACTAGAATTACTACATTTCATCATCTACAATGTAGAGAACCAAAATGTTATCAACATTGCTACATGTTTTTTTGCATAGGTTACCAATGTCTTAGATTGTCAACATACATGGAGTAACAATATATACTTAGTTGGTGATGATCTGCTTAAATACTGGTATCTCATAGAAAGAAATGTACCACAAGTAGTAATGTTGGTAGGATTTTTGCTGTGACTGGCCGTAAAATGTAGCAATATGAATAATATTTTTGTCAAGACAGAATGCTGTGTTTCAGGACAACTGGATTCCATTGTATATAGTTTTAAAAAATCAAAATTGATTTAAATAAACATTATGGAGTCAAACGCACTGATGAAACAAGTTAAATTATGAAGCCTTCATTAATTGAAAGGGGGGTTATGACCAGTGGAATTAGGAGGAGGAATGGGGGGGGGGTCAACCTTTACAAATCAGTTCTTGGAGAAGGGTCATATTTTAGAAAATGGGATAGGGGAGGGTCACATTTTACTTTGACTAACTATGTTGTGAAGTTTAGCATTATTTTGTGATTTTGGCATCCTATCACTCCACATCATATGCAAACTACTTGTGAAATAACCTGTAGGTTGGCATTTAGTGACCACTCAAAAATTAAATTAATATTATTTTGATTGTAGACACTGTACTTTACATTGTTATAAGCTATGGTTATGAAATGATCAAAACAAGTTGACTTTTACTATATCATCCGTGTAACCATGGTAATGAACAGTCCAGTGTTGCCATAAATTAATGGCTTAGGTGTTGGGTTTGGTATCATAATATCACACCATGTCATCAAATCACTGCTGACATTGACAACCATACGGCATATAGTAAATGAATTGTCAGTTGTGAGGAGAGGAGTGGGTCTTACAGAAGTAAAATGGGAACAGTTTGGTATATAGAAATCTATAGTTATAGATACCAATGTAGGCTTTTGTATGAAATTCAAGATAAATACATTACTACTGAGGGGGTAAAAATTAATGTTTTACAGTATAGATATATATAGTTATATAGTTATATACCAATCTAGGTTTGAATGTTAAGAATGTTCATAAAGTATTAGAATTCAACCACAGTCACCATGGTTATAACAATATATTGATTCTATAAGTCAAAAAAGAGGCAATACAGAGAACTCATAATAAAGATTTTTTGAAAGACTGATTACCTTGATATTTGATGGGACATTACATAGAGCATGTAGATGGAAAATTGTTCAAAAGAAAATGATTGCATCAGAGATGTGTGGTTTGGGTCAAAATCTATAATACCAAAACTACTGAGCAGATTAACCTGTAATATGTATATTTCTCTAGGGATAAATTGTTAATTACGGACTGCGAGGGCCCCACCCTTTTTGGCGGTAGTTTAGTAGCAATTTTGGTGTTTTGGTGCTCAGCCATTTGTTTCTGTTCAGTTTTTAGGTCTGGTGGGAATGTACTTAGGAGTGTTTAGATTTAGAAGTACTGATGATATGCTGATTTTATCAGTGATATGCAAATTAGAGCATAAAAATGTGTCTTTTGTGGGTGGAGCAGGGGAGTCTGCTATCACAAATATCATAACCTCCCTAAACTGAATGATTGGCACATAGTTATATGGTGTGTTACAATAAAACTCAATGATTCCTGTGTGCAATTATTTCTGATAAACAAGGGTTAGCTGAGTTCAAAGACTGTTTGTTTTACACATATCAATACTATAATATTAGTAATACTACAAGTGGCAATGCAATTGACAAGTTATTTTTATATATTTTTCTATCAAGGTTATATTCTAGATTTTTTGCGTAATGATTTCAAAACCTCACCCCTACATATTATCAGCAAACAGAACAGCACAAGTTTGTATTTTTGCCATTTACACAGCTTTTCTAGTCCATTCACAGGGAAAACGTAGCCTCAGATTGTTATCCACATTTGCTAATCATGTTGTCATAATTAAAATTTGAATACATGCTAAGATATAGATATTCTTAGAAGCCAAAAGATCAATGTCAGTTTAATGAACAACCTTTAATTCAATAAGTTTAACTTTGGTTAACTTCAAAAAACAATCTTTTTCCCCAAATAATGATGAAACAATTTTGTATGTTCCTACAATCTCAACATGACTTCTATGCGACTTGTCTTTAATTTCAAATATTTTCAGAAATTACAAAACTTAACATCAGACCAAAGTTTTTCACTGCTAGTCACAATCGTTTATGACATCCCATATCAAGTGTACAAATGCACCAGTTACATCTATTTTAATTAGCATCCCAGTGAGGTATCTCTAAATGCAATAAGTCTGTAAATAGTGTTGTCAGTGTGAAGTAAAAGGTTCAATTGTCATGAAACACCAGTTATTAAACACATATGTAATAAGACAAGGATATCTCACTTACAGTTATTGATAATTACAGTTGGGACAATCTCATTACACTGTTAGCTGTGACAGCATTGTTTACAAATGGACTACTGTTAGAAGGTCCACATGCTAACCTTCCAATTAAAGTGGTGTTATTTTACACTGGATATGGATGATATTAATAATTAGATCCCATTGTATATAGTATTAAAAAGCAAAACTAATTGAAAGGAAAATTGTGGAGTCAAACCCAGTGATAGTCTGGATGCCAAACTATGGTTTCTAACCCTAACCACAGTCTGGTCAAAGTCCCTCAATCAGCACACATTCCTGTGCTCCCTCATACAGCATTCATCTAAATATGATTATGTTGTTGCATCCCCACATGATTTAGTTTAAACATACCTGTGGTGGAGTCCTGGTTGGACATTGGATTTTGTAAAAACAGCTGTACCAAATTAATATTTAATGAGCAGTGATGACACCCCTTTATTACTAGTGGTATGTGCTGTTCATGTTTTACTCACAATGAGGTTGAGCCATAATTAACACCTTTCATCAGAGCTTTGACTATACTGCGAGTGAAGGTATAAATCATAACGATACTGTATAGGAACTAGACTAAACCACTGATGAAACAAGTTAAATTAGAACAGTCCAATATGGTATATTCAACCTGTTGTGTTCTTAGGGTGTAGGTATTAGTATTATCTGTCAATACAGGGATACGATATCTTTCATGTAGTCCTAGTCAACGCTTTTAGATCACACTCTGTCAGAGACAAACCTTTCAACAATTGTGTCTGTTGTGATTTATTATTATAGTCCTTTTTATTAAGTCTTTCATCCAAAGTTTTGGTTAATTTAACAAACACCTACAGGTAGATTCTCCATCGTGATTAATACACATTGATGATACTGACACCACATGTCTTGCCATCTCCTTTTGACATCCTATCTGAGCCAACCTCTTCCCAACAATTTATGTCTTCCTTTGAATTCAATACTCTTTGTTACTTCTCTACCAATTGAAATAAAGAGAATGATTAATCAAAATTTAAAACAATCTGCTCAAGTGCTAAAGAACACTCATTAGATCTTTTAGCACAACTGAACTGATAAGGTTCAATAGTGCTATAGGCATCACTATTTAAATGTGTGTGTGTGTGTGTGTGTGTGTGTTTGTGTGTGTGTGTGTGTGCGTGTGTGTGTAAACAACTTAAAGTCAAAAATCGCTGGACTGATTGCCATGATATTTGGTGGGTATATTACCTTGGGTGTCTAGTTTGGAAATTGATCAAGTCAAAATGATCACATCACCACAGTGACTGTGATTTGGGTAAAAAAAATGTGATTTTTGGTCAATAAACTTAAACTCACAAACTACTAGGCAGATATGTCTAAATATTGGAGGGAACATTCTTATAGGTGTTTAGATTAAGAATTGTTCACAACATGATGATTCCATCAGTAATATGCAAATTAGGGCTAAAATGTATCTTTTTGGTCAACAGTCTTTAAATCCAAAACATCTTTATACGAATATTGGATTTTAAAATAATTGCCAGATATTATATATTATCCTAATTTTCAGGATAGATCTGATAGATTAGTTTTGTTTTATATAAAATAATGTATATAGATAATAAAACACAGGTTTAACCAATGCATAAATCACAGGATTAACAAAATATCAGGATTAACAAAATATCAGGAGTAACATGAAACAATTTCAAAAAAAAGCTTTGAATTACAACCATGACTCATTTGAAATTATTTCTTTAAATGTATTGTAAGTGTTTCATTAGATAAAGATTCTGTTTTGATGTTACAAACTTTTGTTGGTAAGTATCGGGAATGAAATATACACTGAGCTTTAATATACACTGAGCTTGAGTCAAATGTAGGATCCTGACTGCAATCTTCATAACCAATCAAGTTACATCAAATTAGTTAATCTCAAGTTCAAAAAATCTTTACTAAAGGGTAGACCATTTGATATCCTGGGGGGGGGGGGGGCTTGGAAGATTGGTGGAGTCATTTTTTTTCACCTGCTTGCCTGTGAATTATTATTTTTTCTCCTTCGCCTATACTGGCAACTTTTATTTTTCTTTCCTTCTTTGAGATATCCGAATTTTTTTTTGACGCCTATGTTGAACTCCTATTTTTGTTGCCACAATTTTCTGTTTGGTTTTCGCACAGGGTAATAAAGAGAGTAAAAAGATGCTGGTCTATCACACACAGATTATATTTAGAAAACTACATATTTCAATACATGTTTGATTTTCAATTAAATATAAACATCATTGACAGTTTTTATGCCATGATGACACACAGAAAATGCAATTCGGAAACTTGATTAGTGAACTCAGACAATAATTTACAAGCTTTACAAGACAGTTCTAACATGTAAAAAGCAACTACATAAGGTTGAAACATTTTTAAAATAAAGTTTTCATAGCATCTTGACAGTAAGAGGTGGAGGAAAGAACTTTGATTTGAGAATGGGACATGTCTACCTCTTATGGGGGTCCTAGGGGGTCTCCCTCCAGAGGCCTTTGAAGTTTTTTTTACCAATTTTGGTGAATATTATTGTTGGTTTAACGAATGAGTGGCCTCCGGGGTGAGATAGTCCAAGGGGTTTCACCCCTGGCAGATCTGGAGTTTTTTGTTTCTATTTAGGTAATTTTTAGGTTATTCATAGCCTCTGAGATATATATTGCCAAGCATCGAAAAGCTAAAGTAAATATAACCTTTTTAAATAAGTTTTCCATGTTATAAAAATGGGCCTGTAACATTGGTATAGGGGCATTGATATTGCATATATAGTAAAGTCACTGATATGATAGAGAACTTTAGGAGGTCATACCTAGTGTACAATAGAAACTTGAATTTGGTTATTTTGTAGTGTCGATACATGTAGTGTCCGAAATAGGAATTATATTCATCCCTTCTGACAAATTCATACTGAAGAGACTAGAACAATTTAGATTAAGTTCTTTTATAAACTATCTAATAGTATGAAGATTACCAATTACAAAACCTTCAAGTTCACTTTTGCCCCAAAGTGCAAGATAAGTGAAGCACTGATTGTGAAACAGCCAAACATTTACATGACATGTTCTGTAACTAGTGTGGTAGCTAGGTAAAACATGTATTTGTATAATTTATGTAGGTTATGTTTGAACCCTTACATGAAGTAATATTTAAAAAAAATCTGAAAGAAAGTGAGACAAGAACAAATATATATATGTACCACAGACCAATGAAACTGACTGGTCCCTGATATGTGTTTGAAAATGTTTGTCATGATTTGACAAGTGTCCGTGTTGGAGAGGTACTAGCAGGTTGAACTGTACACTTGAACTTGTGCATCATTTCCCTGCCAAGACATTTTTTCTAGTAGCAGCAGTGTTGCAGCCAGCTTTTTCTCAGAGTGGGACATTGTGTCCCGAGACTTTCATTTTTCTGGGTCATCTTATTTTTTTTGTGGGACATCACAAAATTTATCATTACACCAAATGTACTAGTCTATAACAAACTCAATAAAACACTCATATATAACACAATTACAGGTAAGTTTAATCCTGCACCAATCTTGTTTCAGTGTTTACATGCAAATGTGAAAACTGATTAGAGTGGAGTCATATTTTCTATAACTACAGCTGACTAACTGTTGTTCATTGTTACTGTCAATCATTGTCAATGTACTGTTCAAGACTTGATGAGTTCATGACTTCATAATGGTTACTTTGATAATTGTATCACTGACTTTTGATAAACATATCTCTCTCCAACGTGATGTCTGTTTAATTGTTAAAACAATTGCTGACTGATTATCTTTGTGAATTATCCACAGTAAAGCATAGACCATACACAAAAAGTCACTATTTTATTTTATTTGTTCTATGCGTCTTTGTTTTGCTGTTTTCTATTCTTTATGAGCCTCCTCAAATGGGAATATATCAATCGGTGGTCCCTCAGCTGAGATCAGTGATAAGACATCCAGTCTATCAGGTTCAAGTCTATTTTGAATGTTTGTTTTGATCTTATTCTGAATGGAAAACCCGCGTTCACAATCTGCTG
Organism: Glandiceps talaboti; assembly: GCF_964340395.1. Classification (NCBI taxonomy): domain Eukaryota; kingdom Metazoa; phylum Hemichordata; class Enteropneusta; family Spengelidae; genus Glandiceps; species Glandiceps talaboti. Next base: position 6,422,178 of record NC_135567.1, on the reverse strand, counting down.
TTTGGATAGGCAATATAAGCTTTACCAAGTTCGGAAACTGGTCTCTATGAAAAATATACATCAGTTTCCACAATGTAGCCATCTTATCGCGTGGGTATAACTTTGACAACACGAGTTCTTTGGCGGTTGCAAATTCACGCATTACACACGCTGGATCCACTGTGAGATCTACAACTGTATCATCGCCGCGTGTTTTAGCTTCCCCGAAGTGGTTTACTAAGTAAATACTCCGATTTCTTGGTTTCCATATTCAGTAAGTTCATCTTTGGACAGAAATGATAGCGGCCGCATGGCTATAGAACAGCGAATGCATTTATTAACTCGGTTGATTGTCAAGGAAATCTCTCACTTAGGTTATCTAGGATGTTCTGAATAAAGTCACGCCTAATGTTAGTGAAGTGGTTTATTGCATTAGGTGCTGTTTTGATGTCATGACCACTAACGACGTACTTGTTGTCAGTTTCCTTCATTTTCTCAAGATCGGAGAGAAATTTTCCGTTATCTGTAGCTAATCCTTCCAACTGCATAGTCGTAGTTTGTAGTGAGGCTTGTATGATCGCTATATCAATGTCTGATGCTTGAAATATACCATACTGAGGTGAGTAAGGACAGGAATTACATCCATGAGTAGGTGCGTTGTAGCAACGAATTCATACTGATGCATAGTCTTTGCCAAACCTTTTGCGGTAGGTAATTTCTCAGCTTGTTCTTCGAAATACCTGACGAGAGATCCATACGTGTGATATATAGTTTCAAGGGCAGAGTAGAACGAGAACCACCGTACTTCATGAACTTCTTTGTATTTCAGACAGGGATCGATGAGGATAACTTGTATTGATTTCACTTTTTCAGTGCGTACGGCTGATCTTGAAAAGTGATAGTATATATCAGTGAGACTTTGTTGGTATTTCCTCAGATACGGCACTTTCTCGGCAGCCTGACTTATACATAGTGCCAAACGGTGTGCTATGTAATGTATACCAAGTAGGAATGGATTTATCTCGCGTCTCAGTCGTACACAAACTGTCGATATAGTTTTTTTTACTGAACTAAACTAAACTAAACTAAACTAAAATAATAAATCCATGCTATGATGCATAGAAGTTAGACATTATCATGATTCATGGCATCGTCGCAAACCATGGTCTGTTTTACGGCAACGTTCTTAACTAGCCTCCCACATCGTCGCAAACCACGGTCTGTTTTACGGCAACGTTCTTAACGAGCCTCCCACATAGAAATAATAACTCTGGCTTGCAAGAATGGATTCATGGTCAAGATGTCACAGTTTTACGAGCCACAGTTTCCAAGTCACAATTGCTGTCCTAACCGGTCTCCCATATTTTATAGACTTTTTAATGATTGCATACAATTCTCTAAAAGTTAGTTATCTACCAGAGTGCTTAATCTGATAGATATATTGTTAAATTAGTTTTAATCTGGATAGTCAGTTTGTAGTCAATTTCAAACATATATTTCTCCTATCTTTACAATAAAACATGAAAAAAATAAACTTAATGTAATTATGTTTGGCTAAATAACCTACTAGCCTGCCAGGATTTGATGCTCATTTGTTCATAACTGAACTTGTCAAAATGGTGTCAGTGGTATGTAAATCATAAAATCTGAGCGGGTTTTTTTGGACAAAAACAATTCTGAAGCAGAATCCCTTGACCGATACATAATTTTATTTCCAATGGTCGTCAAGTTAATGACTTCCATGTTTCATCATGGGTGTTGTCATATACCCTATGCTCTATGGCACGGCTGTAGAGTTGATTGTTAGTCAGTCAGATTCGATTTCCTGTTTTTTATTCTGTATTTACGGTGGTTACACATACAGGCTTGGTAATTAATTTCAACATTTCATTATGTGCTATCCAGCAATACTTTCAATTTCTTTGATTAATGTATGCAAATTGAACCATATATATATTTGATTAGTTGTCCTACAAAATATTTTATTGACACTATTTTTAATTTATGGAACTGCCTTCATACCAAATAATGATAACGAGACTGTGATCACCATTCCTATACCCAATGTGGTTTTACATTGTACAGTTATTTCATAGATCTAATGTGAAAGACTTAAATATACATCACAACCATCTTGGGAAAAGATAATAGTTTTAATGTTTGCAGTTGGTCAAACTATACATTTACATCAAATCTGGTGTAGATGTAATTATCAAAAAAGACCCAATGTTTACACCACGCTATATTTTGCATCTTGGAAGGGAAACTATAGAATGGCACAACTATGTCTCAAGGGATGTCAGATAATTGATTGTCATTACAGCTAATTTCACAATATAAAGAGTTTCATTTCTTGATTAAGTGTAACACCAGATGATTTAGCTAGAGACTATATAATGACATAACAGCTATGACTGGATGCAACACATATATCAATTTGTAGTCCTGCTGTATGATTGTACACTCAGTCAGGCATGTCTCTATCATAGTCATGCAGACAATTCAACTTTGACCCTGAAGGGTAGCGCACTGGATTGTCTTTCTCCAAAGAAGGTAATGCTTATCCTACATAGAAAGGAACAGAGTGGACAATGCAAATGTCTTAAAATAAGTCTTCAATGTACTTGCCATTGTCTTTGTAGTAGTGACTGTTCATAAGTATCTGTGTTATGATACATATAGTGTAATAGTAATAAACCACATCAACATTTTTCCACTGATCATTTGATACTCATTCATATACCAGCTGTATAATATATACCATGATTCCTTTGTTGATTCTAAATAACATATCAATGTTTAGCACTGAACTGATAAGGTTCAGTAGTGCTATAGGCCTGGCAACGTAACGAGCGATCCATACGTGTGATATATAGTTTCAAGGGCAGAGTAGAAGGAGAACCACCGTACTTCATGAACTTCTTTGTATTTCAGACAGGGATCATTGAGGATAACTTGTATTTATTTCACTGTTTCAGTGTGTACGGCTAATCTTGAAAAGTGATAGTATATATCAGTGAGACTTTGCTGGTATTTCCTCAGATACGGCACTTTCTCGGCGACCTGACTTGTACATAGCACCAAATGGTGTGCTATGCAATGTATACCAAGTAGGAATGGATTTATCATCTCAGTCGTACACAAACTGTCGATATTGTTTTTTTACTGAACTGAACTGAACTAAACTAAACTAAACTAAACTAAACTAAAATAATAAATACATGCTATGATGCATAGAAGTTAATAGACAGTATCCAAATATCCCTAGCAACCATGATCACGCCCTTAGAAACAGCCAAACGGTTGAAAAATGTATGCAAATATGCCCAGCAACAAGACCCCGCCCATGGCAACAGCCAAATGATCACTGATGTTGTAATGATAACAGGGATTAATAGGCAATTGAATAAACATTCAAAAAATATATGCAAATATCCCTAGCAACCATGACCACGCCCATAGCAACAGCTAAAAAGTGGTGTATTTCACACTGATAACAAGAGGGATTAATAGACAAATGAATAAACATTCAAAAAATGTATCATTTATTTACACAATAAGATTACAATCGTAATTATTGATATGATACATTATTATAACAGAAAGAGTAATATGTATTGAATTATTTAATTACAGTACGGGAGGACAAGTCTACATTATGCCGCTAACAGTGGACATTTTGATATCTGTAAATTGTTGCTGGAAGCTGGTGCCAAAATAGATGCAGTTGGAGAAGTAGGTTGAGTTTTGATTAGCTAATATCTTATTTATCGATTATATGATGTGTACATGTCAACCATTCCAATGTGTTATCATTTAATGTGTTTGACTATAACTTTTTTATTTGATAAGGTAAATACTCACATGTTTTCATAGGATGACCACCTTGCCATAGCGCTAAATCCGATAAGTATATTGTTAATGGCCTATGATAGTATCACAATGGTATTGTTAATGGCCTATGATAGTATCACAATGGTATTGTTAATGGTCTATGATAGTATCACAATGGTATTGTTAATGGTCTATGATAGTATCACAATGGTATTGTTAATGGTCTATGATAGTATCACAATGGTATTGTTAATGGCCTATGATAGTATCACAATGGTATTGTTAATGTTAGGACTATCTTAATTAAAAAGACAATTCATTTATCGCAATCACCTTCAGGGTCAATTATCAAAGTCAAGACAAGTCCTGCCTATCATATACACATTTAGGTATTTACATATTGCCAATTTCTTTTAAAGCATGTTTACAAGTAATCTTGAAGAAAAGAACTATACACAAACATTATTTTTGGAGCTCATATCACTTTGTCTACCCCCATATTATCCAATGCAAACTATCTTTTAGTCTTCGTTGAAGACACAACCCTCAGAAAATACAATGTGTCTGTGATAGACAAATTGGCTTGATTTAATGCTTGACCCTCAAGGTCAAAGGTCAAGGTCTCAAATTTGTTCATTCTTACACTTTGTGAATTGGCCCAGTATACATACATAGTGTATTGAGGTTTATACTATTACGGATACTGGTAGTATCCAGTAGAATTCTTCACAATACATAATGGAGACTACCAGAATCCATGTATATTAAAGGCAGTGTATTCCAATAGAGATGGAACATCAGAATACAGTTATAGAAGCTAGCCTAAATAATTCCAGTGCAATTTCCACCAGAATTCAACGTGGAGTACACTACTGGATACTGTGTTCCAGTACAGGATATGGATACAGTTTGTGTGGTATCCACTCAAATAGGGCTGAATACAATACTGGATACTGTGTTCCAGTACAGGATATGGATACAGTTTATGTGGTATTCACTCAAATAGGGCTGGATACAATACTGGATACTGTGTTCCAATACATGATATGGATACAGTTTATGTGGTATTCACTCAAATAGGGCTGGATACAATACTGGATACTGTGTTCCAGTACAGGATATGGATACAGTTTATGTGGTATTCACTCAAATAGGGCTGAATACAATACTGGATACTGTGTTCCAGTACAGGATATGGATACAGTTTGTGTGGTATTCATTCAAATAGGGCTGAATACAATACTGGATACTGTGTTCCAGTACAGGATATGGATACAGTTTATGTGGTTTTCACTCAAATAGGGCTGAATACAATACTGGATACTGTGTTCCAGTACAGGATATGGATACAGTTTATGTGGTTTTCACTCAAATAGGGCTGAATACAATACTGGATACTGTGTTCCAGTACATGATATGGATACAGTTTGTGTGGTATTCACTCAAATAGGGCTGAATACAATACTGGATACTGTGTTCCAGTACAGGATATGGATACAGTTTGTGTGGTATCCACTCAAATAGGGCTGGATACAATACTGGATACTGTGTTCCAGTACAGGATATGGATACAGTTTGTATGGTATTCACTCAAATAGGGCTGAATACAATACTGGATACTGTGTTCCAGTACAGGATATGGATACAGTTTATGTGGTATTCACTCAAATAGGGCTGAATACAATACTGGAAACTGTGTTCCAGTACAGGATATGGATACAGTTTGTGTGGTATCCACTCAAATAGGGCTGAATACAATACTGGATACTGTGTTCCAATACAGGATATGGATACAGTTTGTGTGGTATCCACTCAAATAGGGCTGAATACAATACTGGATACTGTGTTCCAGTACAGGATATGGATACAGTTTGTGTGGTATTCACTCAAATAGGGCTGGATACAATACTGGATACTGTGTTCCAGTACAGGATATGGATACAGTTTATGTGGTATCCACTCAAATAGGGCTGAATACAATACTGGATACTGTGTTCCAGTACAGGATATGGATACAGTTTGTGTGGTATTCACTCAAATAGGGCTGGATACAATACTGGATACTGTGTTCCAGTACAGGATATGGATACAGTTTGTGTGGTATCCACTCAAATAGGGCTGAATACAATACTGGATACTGTGTTCCAGTACAGGATATGGATACAGTTTGTGTGGTATCCACTCAAATAGGGCTGAATACAATACTGGATACTGTGTTCCAATACAGGATATGGATACAGTTTGTGTGGTATTCACTCAAATAGGGCTGAATACAATACTGGATACTGTGTTCCAATACAGGATATGGATACAGTTTGTGTGGTATTCACTCAAATAGGGCTGGATACAATACTGGATACTGTGTTCCAGTACAGGATATGGATACAGTTTGTGTGGTATTCACTCAAATAAGGCTGAATACAATACTGGATACTGTGTTCCAATACAGGATATGGATACAGTTTGTCTGGTATTCACTCAAATAGGGCTGAATACAATACTGGAAACTGTGTTCCAGTACAGGATATGGATACAGTTTATGTGGTATTCACTCAAATAGGGCTGAATACAATACTGGAAACTGTGTTCCAGTACAGGATATGGATACAGTTTATGTGGTATTCACTCAAATAGGGCTGAATACAATACTGGAAACTGTGTTCCAGTACAGGATATGGATACAGTTTATGTGGTATTCACTCAAATAGGGCTGAATACAATACTGGAAACTGTGTTCCAGTACAGGATATGGATACAGTTTATGTGGTATCCACTCAAATAGGGCTGAATACAATACTGGATACTGTGTTCCAGTACAGGATATGGATACAGTTTGTGTGGTATTCACTCAAATAGGGCTGAATACAATACTGGAAACTATGTTCCAGTACAGGATATGGATACAGTTTATGTGGTATCCACTCAAATAGGGCTGAATACAATACTGGATACTGTGTTCCAGTACAGGATATGGATACAGTTTGTGTGGTATTCACTCATTATAGGGCTGAATACAATACTGGATACTGTGTTCCAATACAGGATATGGATACAGTTTATGTGGTTTTCACTCAAATAGGGCTGAATACAATACTGGATACTGTGTTCCAGTACAGGATATGGATACAGTTTATGTGGTATCCACTCAAATAGGGCTGAATACAATACTGGATACTGTGTTCCAGTACAGGATATGGATACAGTTTATGTGGTATTCACTCAAATAGGGCTGAATACAATACTGGATACTGTGTTCCAGTACAGGATATGGATACAGTTTGTGTGGTATTCACTCAAATAGGGCTGAATACAATACTGGATACTGTGTTCCAATACATGATATGGATACAGTTTGTGTGGTATTCACTCAAATAGGGCTGAATACAATACTGGATACTGTGTTCCAATACAGGATATGGATACAGTTTGTGTGGTATTCACTCAAATAGGGCTGAATACAATACTGGATACTGTGTTCCAGTACAGGATATGGATACAGTTTATGTGGTATTCATTCAAATAGGGCTGGATACAATACTGGATACTGTGTTCCAATACAGGATATGGATACAGTTTGTGTGGTATTCACTCAAATAGGGCTGAATACAATACTGGATACTGTGTTCCAGTACAGGATATGGATACAGTTTGTGTGGTATTCACTCAAATAGGGCTGAATACAATACTGGATACTGTGTTCCAATACAGGATATGAATACAGTTTGTGTGGTATTCACTCAAATAGGGCTGGATACAATACTGGATACTGTGTTCCAGTACAGGATATGGATACAGTTTGTGTGGTATTCACTCAACTAGGGCTGAATACAATACTGGATACTGTGTTCCAGTACAGGATATGGATACAGTTTATGTGGTATTCACTCAAATAGGGCTGGATACAATACTGGATACTGTGTTCCAGTACAGGATATGGATACAGTTTATGTGGTATTCACTCAAATAGGGCTGAATACAATACTGGATACTGTGTTCCAGTACAGGATATGGATACAGTTTGTGTGGTATTCACTCAAATAGGGCTGAATACAATACTGGATACTGTGTTCCAGTACAGGATATGGATACAGTTTGTGTGGTATTCATTCAAATAGGGCTGAATATAAGTAGAATCCATAATGCTGGAGACTGCATTATGGAAGTGATCTCTGTATGATTTCAAATGTTGGTGGGTTGGGGGAGGGGGGGGGGGGCGGTAAGCTGATGATGTATATTTTTTTTAGCACAACTGAACTAAATTCAGTAGTGCCATAGGCATCGAGAAGTGTGTATGTGTTGTGTGTGTGTGAACAACTTAAAGTCAAAAGCTATGAGGATGTATGTTTTTTTTAGCACAACTGAACTGATAAGGTTCAGTAGTGTTATAATATAGGCATCACTAAGTGTCTGTCTGTCTGTCTGTCTGTCTGTCTGTCTGTCTGTCTGTCTGTCTGTCTGTGTGTGGATGTGTGTGGATGTGTGTAAACAACTTAAAGTCAAAATCCATTGGGTGTATTTACTTGGGTGTATAGTTGAGAAATTGTTCAGATGAGAATGATCTTACCATCGGTGTATGATTTGGATAAAAAAACTACTGGGCAGATCGGTGTGAAATTTGATGGGAACATTCTTAAGGGTGTTTAAATTAAGAAGTGTTCACGACATGATGATCCCATCAGTGATATGCAAATTAGGGGTAAAAATCAATACCTATACTGTATCCATGTGCATAAACATTTTTAAAATCTGTACAGTTGTGGTATAACGCCATTGGCACAACATTTTTCAAATATCAATCGACGGCATTGTAAATCTTTGACGAAATCTAATTTAGATTTTTACTATAGTTTGTTAATTCCACTTATTTCCGCTATAAAAGGAATATACAAATTAACTACCGAAATACATTCACAACATAGAGCTAAAATGGCTCATTTTAATACAGTAACAGTGTTAACGCAAAGACAAAGATTCCTTTGTCAGTCTGACATCTAACATTTCACTTTAATGTATTTCACTTGTGATGGCTTCCTTGAGATCACACTGTGTCTTGTGCTCATGTAATAATGTGATCCCATTAACAATCAAATAATTGATATAGAATTTGCAATGTACCACTGAACTATACAAAGAAACCCAAATGTAGGTACTAAACTACCATGGACACTACTATGAGGTGAGATTAATGCCAAAACACTTGTCTTAACTTTATTAGCACAACTGAACTGAGGTTCAGTAGTGCTATAGGGATCGCCCGGCGTCTGTCTGTCTGTCTGTCTGTGTGTGTGTGTGTGTGTGTGTGTGTGTGTGTGTGTGTGTGTGTGTGTGTGTGTGTGTGTAAACAACTTAAAGTCAAAAACCGCTGAACCGATTGCCATTATATTTGGTGGGTCCATTACCTTGGGTGTCTAGTTGGGAAATTGTTCAAAATCAAAATGATCGCATCACAGGTGTGTGATTTTGGTCAAAAAATGTGGTTTTTGGTCAAAAAACTTAAACTCAGAAACTACTGGGCAGATTGGTGCGAAATTAGGTGGGAACATTCTTAAGGGGATGTAAAGTAAGATTTGTTCATGACATGATGATTCCATCAGTGATATGCAAATTGGGGCTAAAAATGTGTCTTTTAGGTTAAAAATCTATAATTCCAAAAGTACTGAGCAGATTGGGCTGAAATTTAATGGGAATGTATCTAGGGATGTATGGACGAAGAAATATTAAGCACACAATGATTCCATGAGTGATATGCAAATTAGGGCTAAAAATGTGTCTTTTAGGTTAAAAATCTATAATTCCAAAACTACTGAGCAGATTGGGCTGAAATTTAATGGGAATGTATCTAGGGATGTATGGACGAAGAAATATTAAACATACAATGATTCCATGAGTGATATGCAAATTAGGTGTAAAAATGTTCATTTTTGGTCAAAAACTTATATCTCAAAAAGTACTTGGTCAATGAGTCTGAAACTTGGTGAGATGTTTCTGAAAGTGTAATTATGCAGATTTTCTTCAAACCATTTGACAAAATTGGCCCTAGCGACCATGACCACACCCTTAGCAACAACCAAATGGCAGTATATTTTGGTCAAATAACAACATCATCTGGTAGGCAAATGAGTAAACATTCAAAAAATGTTTGCAAATACCCTAGCAACCATGACCACGCCCATAGCAACAACCAAATGGTCGTGTATTTCACAAAGATAACAACAGGAATTAATAGACAATTGAATAAACATTCAAAAAATGTATGTAAATTTGCCTAGCAACATGACCACGCCCATAGCAACAGTCAAATAATCACGAATATTGCAAAGATAACAACAGGAATAGAAAGACATGAACAAACATTCAAAAAATGTATGCAAATGTGCCTAGCAACAAGACCACACCCATAGCAACAGCCAAATGATCACATATATTGCAAAGATAACAAGTGATTAATAGACAATTGAATAGACATTCAAAAAATGTATGTAAATATGCCTAGCAACAAGACCACGCCATAGCAACAGCCAAATAATCACGAATATTGCAAAGATATTATCAGGAATTCATACACAAGTGAACAAAAACATACAAAAATGTATGCAAATATATCTAACAACATGACCACGCCCATAACAACAGCCAAATGATAGCATATATCGTAAAGATAGCAACATTGTTGGCTAGGCAACTGGATAGTTATTCAACAAATGACCACTTATTGTTAGCATGGACTAGCATATGGATAAACTATTAGAAACTGTACAGTTGTGCTACAACGCCATTGGCGGTATTTTTTTTAGTTTACATTTTCATTTTATTCTCCCATTTTGTCTCCATTTTTATCTAATTGTGTTCACATTTTTATTTCAACCTCTCATTTTGTTTGCATTTTTATCTCATTGTGTTTGCATTTTTAGCTCCGCTGTCAGCGAAAGCTGAAAGCGTAGCTTTAGGTATAGGTGGGTATTGAGGTATAGAGAGTAGAGTGAATCATAGGTGTCCGTCAAACTTTTATATTTTCACTTTCTACTCTGAAAGTGACAGTCGGAATTCTTCGATATTTGGTGTGCATGTTCCCTGGGGGGAGGCTATTCAGATTTGTTCATGCCAAGTTGATCTGTGCCATTTTCAATTTTTTATGATTTTTTTTCCAAAAATGACATTTTCATCAACTCCTCATAAACTTAAAATCAGATTGCTTTGATATCTGGTGTGTTGATGCACAGGGGGTAGCTTACTTAGATTTGTTAATTTCAAGTCAGCACGTCTTCTCTTCTATTTTTTATGATTTTTTTTTTGAAATTTGAAAAAAAAATGAATATGTTAATGAGCATAATGACCGACGCCATATTGGAAATCAGTCAGCATGACTTTAGGTAAAGTGCAACTTTTCAAAAGACACTATTGACGTCAAACAAGCAATGTAATATGTGCTATAGTCTTAATTCTACGCATTGTGCGCCCAAATGACAAATATTTGTTCGAAAAAGGTTTGTTTGTAAACTTCAAATCCAGTTCTCCACCCCTCCTACAGAATGGTTCATTCCAGTATATGCACCTCATTATCATTGTGAGAAGTCTTCCATGCCTGAACTGAAGTGTATCGAACGATTTTTGACAGAGTCAGTCGTCAATAAAAACGATAATACTCTTTCTAAAATTACCACATTTTGAAAGGGAAAGTACTTTGTGGTTCATTTATGGAGTTTTGTTTTTGTACGATCAATATTGGTGGCAAAATTACAGCGTCAAAATTACCGATGTGGTAGTTCCGTACGGCGACAATCCCAAGTACCCGGATGCAGGAGGGACTAACCCAGAAGCAAGTCGTTGTCAGCCATACGTTACTTACAGTGCAGTGGTAACATCGTCCGAGAAATCGCTGCGTTCAGTGTCATTATTCACAGAATTGTTGTTTTCGAGTGAAAACCCGTCTTGAATTGTATAACTCTAACATGTCAAGTTATATTTTGAAAGTTGTATCGCTAGTTTGAGACGATTTTCTCACGTACTATCGGGGCTTACTTGGACCATGGATGTATTAGTGAGACTGTAACAAGTAGTAAAGTTGAAATCTTTGTCGCATGAATTCGTATTTATGTACGGATGCGTAGTCTTTCTGAACAGTAATTTTTAGATCAGTTAGTATTTAAACTACGTTTCTGAGTTAATTATTCGGTAGGTAATTGACGAGCTCCCTTTGTAAAAGCGCTGTACAAATTGGATGTCAGCGTTCGCCCGGCCACGTTCAACGGAACTAAGTGAAGCCCAATCATAACAATGGAGGCTGTCAAAATCGAAGACGCAATTTGACCGTGTTGTTATTTCAGTGAGTTTATTCAGCAAGAAAACAACGTGTTCTATGTTTTTGTACTTCCTACATGATGTGATGATCGTTTTTTTTACCGGTACAACTTACAGCCTACAATGAAACTGCTAACTTAGTAACACTAGCCCCATCCTCAGGTAGGATTTTTTGTGCCGTGTAGACGATTCCGTGTTCCGTGTTCCGTGTTCATGTTTTGGGGCACATTTCTAAATACGCGAAACCAGTTATTGAATGTGTAGTGGATATTGATATTCAGTTTGAAAAATTAAAATCCTGAACTTTATTTTGCGAACGGTTTTGTCATTTCTTAGTAATTATAGGGCCGACTATCACGTTTAACATTTATGTCAACCCGGAAGTACATAGACACGAAAATAGACGAGGTGACTTGTACATGTAATTAGTAACAAAATTTTGCTGTAACTGCTGGTAACCTTCAAATTTATTTATTTTTATGTTGTAAATACATTCTAATATGCACTAAGGAGAACACTATAAAGACTTGCTCCATGGGAAGGTAATTTTTTGTCTTTTAAAAATGCAATAGTTAGATCAATGTGTACCAGAAATGTTATGTAGTATTTAAGCTAGAAATAAGACCACATAACATCTTATTACTCCCCCCTCCAATTAAGACAAACTACTCACAGAAAGCAACAAAAAAAGAGAAGAAGTTCCAAAACATGAAAAAGAGAATAAAATTACAGTAAGGAGTTGATGATGCACAAACAACTACAAAGAAATAGACAGTTCAATTACAACACACGGTTTGAAATAAATATGGGGTTTGGAAAAGTGAATTAGAAGTAGAGCAAAAACTAAGAGAGATGAAGAGCCTAAGTGAACAAGCGAAAGCACTTAAAGATAGGACCACCAATTTTTTTGCAGGACTACTACGTTATCAATTTTACTAGTCATGTGGGATAGTGACTTTTTTACTCCAGTGTCAAACCCTGTTGGCTGAGAATGATTCTCTTTCGGGTAGTTGGGGATTGTCGCCATACGGAAACTAAGATGGCGATTAATACATTTCTTCCCTATATATATATCTACTACAACTAGTACAAGTTGAATGTTGTTGACTTGGTAAATTTGTTAGAAATTTTTTTGTTGTTGTTGTGTGCATTTCCCAGTCATTTTTTTTCTGAGATTTTGTGCAATTTTTCATAACAGTAAATTTTTGTTATAAAATGGTGACTATGGTATAAAAGTACAATACATTACCAACTTCTGTGTAAAATGTGTTTTATAGTGAGACATCATATGAAACCACTAACCACTTTATTGCATCGCTAAAACAAAACTGCATAGTAAAGAGCTGAAGAACTGAACCACTTCTACATGTCACCAAAATAAAAAATAAAATTAAAAAAAAAACAGCGGAGCTATTCTGACCGATAGGTCGCTTGTTATTTAAATCTCCCATTTTGTTTGCATTTTTATTTCAACCTCTCAGTTTGTTTGCATTTTCATCTCATTGTGTTTGCATTTTTATTTAAATCTCCCATTTTGTTTGCATTTTTGTCTAATTGTTTTCACATTTTTATTTCAATCTCTCATTTTGTTTGCATTTTTATCTCATTGTGTTTGCATTTTTATTTAAATCTCCCATTTTGTTTGCATTTTTATCTAATTGTGTTCACATTTTTATTTAAATCTCCCATTTTGTTTGCATTTTTATCTCATTGTGTTCACATTTTTATTCCAACATCTCATTGTGCTTGCATTTTTATTTCAACCTCTCATTTTGTTTGCATTTTTATCTCATTTTGTTCACATTTTTATTTTAACCTCTCATTGTGTTTGCATTTTTATCTCATTGTGTTTGCATTTTTATTTCAACCTCTTATTTTGTTTGCATATTTATCTAATTGTGTTCACATTTTTATTTGGTTGTCATTGTGTTCACATTTTTATTATCTATCTCATTATCATAATTTATGTATCTCCCTAGCCTAGAGTTGGCTTTCCTGTCAGTGTGAAATACTTAAATTTTACCCGAAATAAATACTTTCGCTATCGTTTTAGTTCGTTGGACAGATTTAGGAAGTTTTTGACACCTGTACTTAAAGGTGACTGGACTCTTTGTTCAGTGTCACGCTTTCGTGAAACTTTCAATCATCTGTGATAATAAAGTACTAAGTTAAAGGGCACATGTTTCCGTGGTTGAAAATATCGTCTGGTCATCGTAGAAGTGGGGCAGCGGCCACTCCAATACTTCTAGTACAGACAGATTCGCTTCTCTGAACAGTGCCATGATATCTGAGGCATGTCAGGCACTGAATGAGGCCAGCAGCTTGCTTAGACAAGCTCTATCCGGAGGAAGAACGCGCGCCGCTACCCCCTTTGATCACATCACCTATCGTCTCTCAATCACAATCGAGCGTCGGGCATGTTGGGGACTCTCCACGCAATGTCAAATCATGCTAAGCTCTATAGACACCGCCAACCCGTGCCCAGATTATGACTACAGCTACTCCAACATCGGAGACACAAGTGCTACGGAGTGAGTTGGTCGAGTAGGTGTTTTCATTCTAGGAGTCGTCCTCGTCATGGCAGGTCTGTGAGGGCACTGCATCTGCATCCCACTCATGGAGTCGACCAGCCGGGCGTCCAACTTGGCCACACGTTTGGGTCGCGTTAGGATTGGGTTCCTACTTTGCAGGAAAAGAGGGAATTGGTGAAAGCTGGCCTTGGTGAGAAAAAAATTACACATGCCTGTTAATTTAAATGGCTTGGAGATGATTGAGTTTTTGAGTGATGCGTATCCCAAAATAAAAAATGCAGGTGGTGTAGAAATTTGCCAAACATCTCAAGGTTCAAGAAAAGTTGAGGTTATAAAATGTTCTACAGATATGTATGAAAGGGGGATGGGGCTCCGAACATGGACAAAATTCATCCAGGTTGTATGGTATTTTGGATAGAGTTAACCAGCCGTGTGGTTGCTATGTACAGGTTGGAACCCTTACAATTTTGGGTTGGTTTGTGTAGGGAAACTTTTAGCGATATGTTCGGTAAGCTTAATAGTTGATCCTTCTAGATGAACATTTTGAAACCAACTATAGGGTCTCTTCATCAGTCGCAGTTTCACTTATCATACTATGGCTATGGCTATTATAGGCATATGGATATATTATGTTGTTTCCATGGACATATTTTGGAGTATTCAGTTCAATCGAACATTCTACCCGATGATTGGGTGTTGTTGAGAACACAGTTGTTTCTTCATGTTCTTGGACTAATGATCCAACTTGGGATGACAATCGAAGGGAATCAGTAATTGCTAGCAGTTCATTAGCCCGTGTCAAACCATTTGTACCAGCCATTTTGTGTAAAGGATTGTGGGACAGGCCTTAAAGTGTACTTATGCAACATTAAAATAATAATAATGATAATAATAATAATAAAAATGTGAACACAATTACATAAAAATGCAAACGAAATGAGAGGTTGAAATAAAAATGCAAACACAATGAGATAAAAATGCAAAAAAAATGAGAGATTGAAATAAAAATGTGAACACAATGAGATAAAAATGCAAATAATGAGATGTTGGAATAAAAATGTGAACAAAATGTGATAAAAATGCAAACAAAATGAGAGGTTGAAATAAAAATGCAAACACTGAGATAAAAATGAAAAAAAATGTGAACACAATTAAATAAAAATGCAAACACAATGAGAGGTTGAAATAAAAATGCAAACACAATGAGATAAAAATGCAAACACAATGAGAGGTAGAATTCAAAATGTGAACACAATGAGATAAAAATGCAAACACAATGAGATGTTGGAATAAAAATGCAAACACAATGAGATAAAAATGCAAACACAATGAGAGGTAGAATTCAAAATGTGAACACAATGAGATAAAAATGCAAACACAATGAGATGTTGGAATAAAAATGTGAACAAAATGAGAGATTGAAATAAAAATGTGAACAAAATGAGATAAAAATGCAAACACAATGAGATAAAAATGACATAATAGGTAATTACCTTATGTATTCATATTTACTGTAAGTTATTGACATAATAGGTAATTACCTTATGTATTCATATTTACTGTAAGTTATTGACATAATAGGTAATTACCTTATGTATTCATATTGACTGTAAGTTATTGACATAATAGGTAATTACCTTATGTATTCATATTTACTGTAAGTTATTGACATAATAGGTAAATTACCTTAGGTATTAATATTTACTGTAAGTTATTGACATACATATTCACTGTCATCTAAAAGGAAATATTGAGATATTATTAACACTGTGTTTACAGGAAGCAACTTTTTGATTTCATTTTGACATAATTTGTAAAAATGGTGTAAATTAGTCTAAACATTACATATGTTTGTTTTATATTAGTTTCTCATTGCTGCTGGGAGTGGAAATATAGAGAAGGTTAAATCCTGCTTGGAGAATGGTTATGGTGTGAATGATACAAATGAATCTTGGGTAAGTCTATCAATTCCCTGCTTTCTGCAACATGGTTAACTATGGTAAGAACTTGGTTCACTATGGTCAATTACCATGGTTGACCGTGTTCTGACTGTGGTAGTAACCATGGTTGACCATGCTTGGTAATTGGCACCATGTCATTCACTGTCAAAATTCCATGATGCAAAACCACAGTCAATCATGGTCCACCGTGGTGTATAAGGCACAGCTGAATTTTTTGGGGATCATGGATGAACATGTTTGACCATGGTTAAATATGATGTCGGATTATCTGGTGAAACCTTGGTTAGACCCAAAGCCGGTTAAGACAAGTTTATTTTTTGTGTTACATAGACTTTATGGTTGAAATGAATCCAATTTTGAGCTCCTCATATCTACATATATAAACAATAGAATTTGCAATATTCAACGTCAAAGCATTAATATTTGTTATTAAGTGAGCACATGTTTGGCCTATTAGTTGATATGGAAGGGCATGGCCTGGATATTTTCATCATAATTACACTTAAATGACTATCAAACAGCTAACAATACAAATAATAAATAGCACCAGCCAAGTGTTGGTGTCAAAGGTCAAGGGTCAATTTTTATTTATATATGACAAACAGCAAATGTGGTGAATTCTGAAAATCTCCTACATTGACACAGTGAACTAACACTATGTACAAATTGCAGTTTTACTTGTCCACGTCATAATTAAGATAACGCCAATGCAAAGGATTTTGTGACCTTAAGCTTAGTGTCATTGTTAGCAATTGTATAAAGTTCAAAGGCATTGGATCACCAGTCACCTTGATGCTTGATAAAAATTGATGGTATCCCTAAATGTAAAAGTGGAAAGAATGACTTGAGTACTGTGATGACTTGTATCCACAACTAATTAGTTCCACTTTTAATGATTTAGTGAAATTTGTGTGGGTTAGTGTTAACTGAGGGTTTTGAAATCACTGTTTTGAGTAACCATATGAGAACAAATGGCTGGTTGTTTTGATTGAAGGGCAGAGATGGAGTATGTGTTTAATGGATGCAATTGGACAAAGAAAAGAATTAGGAATAGCATGTAATGACAATTGTAATACACGTTGTCTGTACTGAATCATCTTGGTATGTCTTATGCTTAAGATAGCATAGTCTTTGTAGAATGAAATGTCCGACCTGTGGAGATATTTATCATCTGCTGGTAGTTAGGCCATTTGTTGTAACAGTGTAGACTTTCTTGTGAATGTGAAGAAGGCTACTAGGCAGACTGACTAGAAGGTTGCATTGAACGGAATGATTAAATCCAACTGTGTATGAATGTCTAATAAAATTGTGGGTGTCATAGGGAGTTTTTGCTTTGGTGGTGATCCATTACCACGTGAGATGCCACGTTTCACAATATCAAGGAGTCAGTTGTCTTCCAGTGGGTTGGGTAAACCAGCCTCAGTGTGTAGTAATCTGATAATATTAAAGTATCCTGGTGTACCAGTTTGCTTTAAGGTAGGAACACTGCATAATGGCACACATTAAGTTGACTGCATGGCATTGGCTGGATACCAAAGTACAAATAAAAACACAGGTAAGCTGTTCATTGTGAACTGTAAGTGCACTTTGTTGTCTCTGCATATGCTAGTCTTTTATATGTAGGTACTTCTGTAACCAGGCTTTGTAGTTGGTGTTGTACAGGTCCTGTAGTAAGTTTGGTTTACCAGAAATACTGTGTTACAAAAGTCGTGTAATTTGTTTTGATTTAGAGATAAGGTTCGTGTAACTGATTTGAATTCATAGGAAAGAGAGTGATTGTCGCAGTTTCAGTTTAACAAGTTTATTCCAATTTAGACTCAGTGATTGTGTTGTGTCCTTTTCTGTGACAGCCAGTTGTGTTTTGGAAATCAAAACATATTTCCTT
Organism: Glandiceps talaboti; assembly: GCF_964340395.1. Lineage (NCBI taxonomy): Eukaryota > Metazoa > Hemichordata > Enteropneusta > Spengelidae > Glandiceps > Glandiceps talaboti. The sequence goes on along the minus strand of NC_135567.1, from coordinate 6,403,690 downwards.
GCCAGTAGGGTCGAAAGAGCGTGATTTTATCGTAAGTTTAGTTTTATGTGGGAGAGGTGGTCATAGAGTGACATGTGGAGGTCAAACGTTCTCTATGGCAAGGTTGCCAAAGCCTGGTTCTTACTATTTTTTAAGACCTAAAACATGATAACAGATTTGGTGATGTATGATTAGGCATAGTCACCAAATTAATAGTATGCTCGAGGTAGCTTAATTAAGATTACATCCTGTGATAGACCATGTTGAATAAGCGTTCTCAGTATAAGGACGTTTGCAGAAATCCATTGGGGGAGTGTAACCTGATCTGGCTTTGTTGTTGTTGTGTAACTGAATGCACCACAAGTTTAGTTTGGCCATCATTTAGGACTTCTGTTTCATAACAGACATCATATAATCCCCCTTTTTATGATATAAAGTCTTGAATTAGTAGTAGCTATTTCTCACTTTTCACATTACTTGCACTAGAGGTTTTGTTTATACTGCTGTCTACCAGTTCGTCTTTCAGGGCATTGTTACCCAGTGATGCAAGGAGTTCGTCCAGTGCTTTATGCTGCATTGGCAACTTCAAATTAACCTCTGACTGAATGGTTTCCTTGTCTGTTCTGGTAGATAATGTAGGTCTGATGATCAGTTATTCTGTCTCCCATTGGGTATCGCTTGGGCCTTTCTTAGTAAGATCCATTGTCCCGCCGCCACTGTTAAATGTAGTAGGTCTAAATCACTATCTTTAATTCCAAAACTATTCAGCAGATTGAGCTGACATTTAATGAGGTTGCATCTGGTGGTATATAGATAGCACATAATGACCTCATCAGTGATATGCAAATTAGCTGTTAAAATATGTATATCCCAAAAAGTACTTGGTCAATGAGACTAACACTTAATGAGATTTTTCTAGAAGTGTTATTCTACAGATTCTCTTCAAAATATTTTGACACAATTATCCCTAGCAATCATAACCCCGACCATAACAACAATCAAATGGCAGTATCCTTTGGTCGTATAACATCATCATCCGGCAGGCAAGTGTGTAAACATTCAAAAACTAGATGTAAATTTCCCCAGCAAACATGACCATGCCCAAAGCAATATTGAAACGAGGGTGTACTTCACAAAGATAACTGGGATTCTTAGACAAGTGCACAAACATTCAAAAATTGTATGCAAAAATGCTTAGCAACAAGACCACGCTTATAGCAACAGCCAAATGATCACCTATATTGCAGAGATAACAATGAAGATTAATAGACAAATGAATAAACATTCAAAAAATGTAACTATGTAAATGTAACTAGAAACAAAACCACGCCCATAACAACCGGTAAACATATATTGCAAAGATAACAACATGGTTGGATAGGCAACTGGCTAATCATTCAGCAAATGAACACCTACACCTTTAAAAACACATACAGTTGTGGTACAATACCATTGACACTATATTTGTCATGGGTCGATACAGTAATTAAATGAAAAGCTGTGACTCATTACGGTTTTTAATTCTTGTACAACTTTATTGGTGATAATAAAATAAAATTAATATACTTCTTATTTTGCCATTTTCATCGAAATTTAGCAAGTAACTTATATGATCATGAATCTTGGTTTTAGAATGGTAGAGTACTATTTACATGCATTATGCCTTGGAGTGTGCTTACATATGCTCGGAGCAAATCGAATCAGTTAGCATACATATTATAGGACAAAAATAATGTGGCCCTGCATGCTGTGATAGGCCTTATTGAAGTTTTCCGTGGGTATTCTAATAAATACTAGTGTGTTTTATTTGAGATGAAATATTTTTTATGTTGTTGTTGTTAAATAAGACACTAAAATGATGAAATGAGTGAGTGGGCTATTCTGCCCACACAACGGTATTGCAGTGCTCTTATGAGCAAATGATAAAAATCAGATGAAAGTCAGTGACTGTGAAACACCCTGAAATTACAACTCTTTATAAAATATATCAGTTTCTTGATTTTATCATTTTTAGAACTGATAAGGTTCAGTAGTGCTAGAGGCATGGCAAAGTGTCTGTCTGTATGTCTGTCTGTCTGTCTGTCTGTCTTTCTGTCTGGTTAGTCTGTGTGTGGTTGTGTGTGTGTGGTTGTGTGTGTGTGTGTGTGTGTGTGTGTGTGTGTGTAAAAAACTTAAACCCCAAAACTACTGGACAGATTATACCTGAAATTTCGGTGGGAATGTATGCAGCTCATTACACAATGATTACATGTACATCAGTAATATGCAATATAGAGCTAAAATGTGTTTTTTTGGTCAAAAATCTTTCATTCCAATACTGCTGAGCAGATTGGGCTGAAATTTAATGGGGAGGCATCTGGGAGTGTATATAGATGAATGATTATTGAAAATATAATGATCTCAACAGTAATATTCAAACTGGGTGTAAAAAAAGTGAATTTTGGTCAAAATTTTACATCTCAAGAAGTACTCGATCAATGAGACTGAAATTTGGTTAGATGTTTCAATAATTGTTATTCTGCAGACCTTCTTCCAAATAGTTTGATACAAATGGCCTTAGCAACTATGACCACGCCCTTAGCAACAACCAAATGCTAGTATATTTTGGTAAAATAACATCATGTGGTAGGAAAGTCAGTAAACATTCAAAAAAATGTATGCAATTATCAATAGCAACCATGACCATGCCCATAGCAATTGCCAAATGATCACGTGTATTGCAAAATAACTACATGAATTAATACACAAATGAACAAACATTTAAAAAATGTATGTAAATGTGCCTAGCAACAAGCCCATGCCCATAGTAACAGCCAAATGATCACGGATATTGCAAGGAAACATCAGGGATTCACAGACAAATGAATAAACATTTAAGAAATGGATGTAAATGTGCCTAGCAACAAGACAACGCCCATAGCAACAGCCACATTATCACATTTATTGCAAAGATAATAACAGTTACAGTAATAAAAAGACAAATGAATGAACAGAAAAATGCTGTCAGTGGTATGTAAATCATAAAATCTGAGCTGTTTTTTTGGACAAAAAAATTCTGAAGCTAAATTAGGCACAACTTCATCCTTTGACCGATACATAATTTTATTTCCAATGGTCGTCAAGTCAAGCTTTTGACACTGTCGATGTTTCACACCTTTTGAATAAGCTTTCAGACATGGGTTTACATGATAACGAATACACCTGGTTTAAAAATTACTTGCCCAATAGAAAGCAATGCGTATCAATCAATGGCGTAACCTCAGAGCTTCTTCCAATAGACTACGGAGTTCCACAGGGGTCCGTTCTTGGTCCGTTACTATTTATCATTTACATAAATGACCTCCACTGTCAGGTCAGTAATTCAAAAGTTGTGTTATATGCAGATGACACCGCCCTCTTCTATGCATCAAAAGATGTTCAAGAAATTGAAAACAAGTTACAAGAAGACATGAGGTCAATCCATGATTGGTTAAACGCTAATAAATTGACACTGAATGTAAAAAAGACAAAGTGTATGGTATTCGGTCCGAGGAGAAAAATGTACAATACTTCAAATAATTTGAATATCAAGATCAACAATGAAATCTTACAACTGGTCAGCACATTCAAATACCTTCGTATATGGTTTGACCCACTTCTCACCTGGGATCGCACATTGCCCATATAAGTGCCAAAATCTCACAGAGGTTAGGTATTGTCCGTAGAATTAGGTCTGCTTTACCTCAAAAAACTGCCAAAATGCTGGTCAATTCCATGGTATTGCCAATATTTGACTACGGGGATATCATCTGGTCTAACTGTACAAATAAGCTAATTTCTAAACTACAAAATCTACAAAACAGGGCAGGGAAGGTAGTCCTAAATTGCCACCCACAGACACCTTCAGTTAAAGTCAGACAAATTTTAGAATGGCACTCGTTGATAGAAAGACATAAATTTCACATTTGTTCCATGATGTACAAATGTTACCATGGTACCGTTCCCCCCTATTTGTTACAATGCTTCACACCTGTTTCCAAAATTCATGATTATAATACACGTTTTAGTAAAGCTTGCAGTGTATATATCAAACCAGCTCACAATAACTATGCTCTCCGCAAATTCACTCACAAGGGAGGAAATCTATGGAATTCGTTACCTGAACATGTAAAGCAGGCTAAAACTTTTAAACACTTCAAAGACAATTACAGAGACATTTCTTCTGCCTAGCAGTTATTTTATTTATCTGGAGCAGCGAGCTATAATGTCACAATGTATGTATTTTATGTCCTAATGTGTTTTAGTATTTGTAAGTGGACTTTTGTGTGATTGTTGATTTGAAGTATGAGGGCCTCAATGGAAAGAAGCCGACCCTGCAATGCTCTGCGTTGTTTGTAACGCTTATTGAGTTTTACCCTGAATAAAGATATTTTATAAGAATAATAATAATAATTAATGACTTCCATGTTTCATCATGGGTGTTGCCATATACCCTATGCTCTATAGCACGGCTGTGGAGTTGAGTGTTAGTCAGTCAGATTCGATTTCTTGTGGTTTATTAGCACAACTGAACTGAAGGTTCAGTAGTGCTATAGGCATGGCAAAGTGTCTGTCTGTCTGTCTGTCTGTCTGTAAGTCTGTCTGTTTACGTGTTTTTGTGTCTGTCTGTGTGTATAAACAACTTGCAATAATTCAAAATATATCAAATAAACCTAGTTTATTTCTTGAGAACTTAATCAGAAATGTTTGTATTATTGTATTCATAATTATGCTTCAAATGAGTACTTGTGTCACCAAGGTAGCACATCCCTTTTATGGAATGAAGTTGGCCATCCCCTAAAGAAAGCATGCCTATATTGGGTTCTTCAATAATACAAAACCTCTGTACTCAGCAAATGTCAGTTTCTACATTTCATATTCTTTTCAAACTAAATTGCTTATAATGATGAAGTCAATTGTTGACAAAATCACAAGGTTACACTTTGACCAATGTTAGCTTACAAGTGGTATATTAGCTGGTTGATCTTGAGTGTGCTCTCTCAACACACTTTGTGTTTTGAAAGACATAGTCAAGATCAATCAGGAAAATACAAATCTAAGACCTACTTTACTGCAAGTTGAATTTAACATACACAAGGAAATCATTGTAATTTATTTGCTATTAATTTCAAATATGCCACTAAATTCAGGGCTTGCCTCCCCTGACTTTAGCTGGCATGCGCTATGTACCCCTGTTTATGCATGTAAGTTACAGTTACACTAAAATAGACTTTGTGAATATATTCATAGCAACCAGATATTTATTTCCCCTGATGTTGTAAATGTAATTTTGTCAAGATATGACTCTTACAGTATTTGTAGTTGATATGATATAATCATATCTGATGTATGGATAATGAACCAATATGGTAGCTTAGGTATAGACTATGTAGAGAATAGTAGACACATTCACTTGTACAGAGGATATAGTGTGTGTGTGTGTGTGTGTGTGTGTGTGTGTGTCGTATGTCTATGTATGTATGTATGTATGTATGTATGTATGTATGTATGTATGTATGTATGATTATGTATGTATGATGTATAATTGTGTGTGTGTGTGTGTGTGTGTCTGTCTGTCTGTCTGTGTATGTGTGTGTGTGTTATCTTTAGGGGTAAACTGTGACAACAAATAAAACAGACGAGGTCTAATTTTCCTTTGAAATTAATAATTATTCAACATTCTTGGTAACTATGGTAACTATAAAGTAGAAATTTCAACGTGTTGTTACCTTTGTATTAAAGTAAACTATAATGTGGAATTAAAAGTATCAAATTAAAAAAAATGTGTAAAAATAAAATATCCTCTTCAAAATAATGCAATGAATGGTTCACTTCATAACCAAGTTATCTCCTGAAATTGTCTCCCATATAATTTTATTTATTATTGACATACATTGTATTGCCAGTGTACGGTACAGTATCATTGAACTGTTGTAAAAAAGGTAACGTTGAATTCTTTCCAGTCATTTATGATCACTAAAAGGTACTTCAACATCGTTGAGTCATAGGTAGGTCTGTGGTGTCCTGGTTCATGCCCCAAATAGAGTGAACAAACAGAGAAAAATTAGTGTGCTGGTCCCTACCCAAATACAAGAAACATCTAGAAAAAATAGTGTCCTGGTCTCTGCCCCAGATACAGTGAACAAACACATAAAAATTAGTGTCCTGGTCCCTGCCCCAGATACAGTGAACAAACAGAGAAAAATTAGTTAAGAATGTAGAACAGAGTGTATAAGGAGAAAACAACGCAAGGAATGTGAAATATTAATAATTCAGGTAACTTACAAGTTATACAATATAATTATATTAAACATTGTTGTGAACTTAATAGAACTATAGTTTATTGGAATGAAGTGATTGTTTTAATAAATTGGTCAGCTTTGGTTTCTGTATGTTGGTGGTGTGAGCCTCACCACTGCCAATTTTTTGACTAAAATTAGTGGGCAAGGATTGAACCATAATTGTACTCTTGTCAATCCAGCCCTTGTGATGACAAATCAATCTTTCAATCTGCAAGGAACTGGTGTGGGCCTCAAGCCAGTAAGTAGATAAAATCTACCTGAGTTCCCCAGTCATTTTACCAGGGTTCCCTACCAAAACTATGATATAATGCATTGGAAACTGTGCCAGTTTTATATACCACTAGTATTCCCCTGTCTGTTCCTGGGGTTCCCAACCTTGGCAAAAACACTGACAGACTGAAAGACCATTACTGTAATATATATCCTATGGCAATGATAATAATTATATTTGATTGAAGACTTACAATTTGAAGTGTGGGAATGTGCATTACTGTTATTATTCTCTAATTAGATTGATTTTATTGTCATGTGTTATTATAATATTAATAACAGTTGTGATAAGAATGTAGTCATATCTACATAGTTCTATTGTCTGTATTGATGTTATGGAAATATACACAAATTGAATGACATTTAGATGTTATGTAACAATGTGTGTGTAAGTATGTCACTTTAAAATTATGATGTTGTATAAGAATCTATATGTGTATGCTAATGGTATCAGAGTAGGGCACTTATGGTACTATATAACTGTATGTATGTATGTATGTATGTATGTATGTATGTATGTATATATGTACGTACGTACGTACGTACGTACATACGTACGTATGTATGTATGTATGTATGTATGTAGTATGTATTGTAATGTGTGTATGTATGTATGTATGTATGTATGTATGTATGTATGTATGTATGTACGTACGTATGTTTATGTATGTATGTATGTATGTATGTATGTATGTATGTATGTATGTATGTATGTATGTATGTATGTATTGTAATGTGTATATGTATGTATGTATGTATGTATGTATGTATGTATGTATGTATGTACGTACGTATGTATGTATGTATGTATGTATGTACGTATGTATGTATGTATGTATGTATGTGTGTATGTATGTATGTATTGTAATGTGTGTATGTATGTATGTATGTATGTATGTATGTATGTATGTATGTATACGTATGTATGTATGTATGTATGTATGTATGTATGTATGTATGTATGTATGTATGCATGTATGTACACACACACACAGGTAGACATACATTGTACACACAGATATACCGGTACACACAGATAGACAGACAGACAGACAGACAGACACAAACACACTGTTCAACCTTATTTGGTACTCTAGTCACATACAAATGTATGTATGTATGTATGTATGTATTGTAATGTGTGTATGTATGTATGTATGTATGTATGTATGTATGTATGTATGTATGTATGTATGTATGTACGTACGTACGTACGTACGTACGTACGTATGTATGTATGTATGTATGTATGTATGTATGTATGTATGTATGTACCGGTATGTATGTATGTATGTATGTATGTATGTGTGTATGTATACGTATGTATGTATGTATGTATGTATGTATGTATGTATGTATGTATGTATGTATGTATGTATGTGTGTGTGTATGTATGTATGTATGTATGTATGTATGTATGTATGTATGTATGTATGTATGTATGTGTGTATGTATATGTATGTATGTATATATGTATGTATGTATGTATGTATGTATGTATGTATGTATGTATGCACACACACAGGTAGACATACATTGTACACACAGATATACCAGTACACACAGACAGACAGACAGACAGACAGACACAAACACACTGTTCAACCTTATTTAGTACACTAGTCACATACAAAATGTACCCATACTGTACTGTAATTTCAATAATTAATTGGTGATTTATTAAAACTTATTCAAGGCTATCAAATGCAATTATAGATAATCCTGTCTACAGTTTACATTTCAATAAATACGCAATGATTCAATTTGTAAAAATAATACATTCATTGGCTGGTTAGTTTTAATAATAATGAAAGTGTCTGATATAAACAAAGCATGTATAATGTTCCACCTAATGTATGATATTGAAAATGAAATATGTAATTTAACTTGGCGAAAATACAAAGTTATGAAAATCACACGTTCCAAATAATTGCAGTAGAGAATCAGATTAGCACATTTATTGTGTATTGTGTTTTCTAGCAAAGGTGCTGGTCCCATCAGTTGTTATACTACTCAAATTAAAGAGACGTTTTCATAATATAACGATTCTCGTGTTGGAAATTGTTGTCTGAGCTACTACCATCAGAATTGCAAGAAAATAGTAATTTTGGAAGTTCTTCATATATCACATGTAGACATTACAGCAGAGATTGTTGTCATAGTTAGTTTCTGAAAGAAGAGCACAGTCATGCATAAAGTCAGCTCCCTTACCAAACTGAAAGCTCAGACCCAAGCTGGCAAAGAGCTTTTTCAGAGCTTTTCAGCTCTGTGGCACACTACCAACAGCTCTATTGCACACATTCAAAAATGTGTTGAGCTGCTGAATGTCTGCAACAGACTTCTAGGGTTTATGTCTGTTAGGAAAAAAATTCTTAAGCTTACTGACAGCTGTCTGCATCTCACTGACAGCTGTCTGCAGTTCACCAACAGCTACTTGCAGTTTACTGGCAGCTGTCTTCAGCCACAGGAGTTAATTTCTAAATAATGTCTGTCAGGAGTGTATACACTTTGCTCTGTCATGGGCAAAACGACTAGCAGCAGACTTTTAGCAGCTTTCGTGGTAGTTTCCAGAATATTTTAAAGTTACCTGGACAGTGGCAATGTGGAAGGGCATACCAATCCAAGGGTTCTCTGTTAATATGCTTCTGTCATAATAAATATTGCTTGGAATTAAACTTGCCTAAATACTTATTCACTAAAACATACATCAAATGTATGCAGGTGAATGTAGGTAATATTTATAAGAATGCCTGCAACACCATCAAATGACCAATAACTACAGTACATTTACATGTTAAAATATATTTATTAAGTTTCATTGTTAAGTATAAACACCGGAATCTGTTCTTGTTAAAACGTAAACCAGCTGCATGAACAACAAAATCAATCCTTACAGAATACCTCTAATATAAAATGTACATGTATTGTTGTATGCATTTATTATTTGCATCGTTCACCCTCACAACTTACCGAGATTTAATGTAACTGTTTTCTCAAATTATTTGTAATATGTCACCTACATAACAAACATCCATTTTAAAATCATTTGCCAGATTTAGTATTCTGGGTTTGTGATAGCCATGCACGTATATTAGTGTGGAATTTGTTTACTATGCTTCAACTTGGGACTAGCAATTACTGGTTACATATGCAGAAACACGGCCCATTTTCAAGGGTACTACAGGAAATGTCCCCTGCAGTATATTTCTTGACTTGGGCCGGTCGTGTAGCGTATAGGCATTGAAAAGAGTGGTTCATTTTGGGCCGCATATGATCGGCCTCGCCAATATCTGAGTTTTCAGTTTCACTATAGTCAGTCATATTCAGGGTTGTCATACCCATCATCAACGCCGTCTGATAAATCTCGACAGTCGGATGTCAACAAGGGATTTTGACTCCCCTCTTCATTGTCAAATAACTCACAGTTGTCTTCATTTCCTCCGTTATGTTATAACATGAATAAATATGATGCTCGCCATCTCCTTCCTGTCGATCATCTCATTAGTCTACCAAACTCGCTTGAAACGGTATCGGTATTGTCTGTGTACGTGTTCGTGTGTTGTTGATGTCGAGGGACATCACCCGGAAGTGATGGGAGTCCATCGTTTGTCGGCCAATGATCGCAAAGTTGTCCTCAGAACTGGAATGGCCACTTTTCGCTTCCATCTCTCATAGATTGCCATTTTGCTTCAACTTTTGGAGATTACAAGTATACTGCTCTGTTTTGAGTCGATACGTAACGTGAACGTACGGTGTAAACAAACCCCTCGATCGTCGATCGCTGGCTAAGGTTATATCCACAATATGGCGTCACAGGCTCTTTCAAAGCTCGTGGAAAAACTGCTAGGAACAAACATTTTGTTTATGGCTAATAACAGCGCAAACATGGATAATATGAAAGAAACAAAATAATAAACAAAAATATATTTTTTCAAAATTGAATCAACGACTGCTGTAAAGTTTACAACGCATTGAAGTTTTGAAATTATTGTGAACGAGGCTATGACGTATCAGCCAATCAAATCAACGCGCGCAATCTCCCCAGTACTTCAAATGTGAAACGGAAGATGGCGGCCATGATTCACAAAGGCAAAGAAAATCGTTTTCGACAACTGATCATGAGAAGAGGTATACATCAAGACCTACTCATTTTGGTGATGAAGGTATGTTAATTTAACTGACGCTTTCAGAGCACATTATAGGCTCTGGTATTTTTTTTAAACGATAGAATCCTGGTCGTCTATGTGTAGACGTTATATCTTATTTATATTAGTACTTGTGGCCGTACGATCGGAGCCTTTTCAGACATAGACCTAGACCTCGGTCCACGGTTGCATACATAGACTTCTACAACTGTTTGAAACTTCCGAAAGTTGTTTTTAAAGTACATCTGATATACATGTAATATTCAAGTTGGAGTGTCCACTTTGTCGATTGAAAGTAGGAAAGAATGCACTGCTTGCCTGGTGCCGTGTGTAAACTGGAATTAGATTACACCCCTACACCCCCCCCCCCCATGATTTATCGTGTAAAAATTATTAGTTTCTCGTCGAAAGAGTTCCTATGTACCGCACTGAGTCTTGTCAGAAAACAGTGGCAAATTAATTTATTCAATTAAGATATGGAATGGAACAATGTTGGAGTGTTTTGGAGAAACCAGTGTGTCACAAATCATTTAGTAGTAGTACTAGTACACCCCATGGTCACAGCCACATTTACACAGTGCTCTGTCATGTACATGCAGAACACTTTTCACCAACTTGATGTATGTCATTGAGGTCTGTCCGTATGTATGTATGTATGTATGTATGTATGTATGTATGTATGTGTGTGTATATATATACGTACATGTATGCATGTATTTATTTAATAAGGGTATGGATTTTCATTTTAATCAAAGATTGTCATGTTTAAAATGCTTCATATTGATGTATTTGTGTATTCATTACGTTATAGTGCAAATTATAGAACACAACACCTATTTAGTTGTAAGGAGAGAGTAAGAATATGGAACTCTTGTTGAGGCATTGTGGTCATCAGACAAGCAATATTAATTATCCTTGTCTTATTCTAAGTAGAAATGTTAAGTGTTAAGTGAGACAATGTGGGAAGACTGCGAGTTCATTATTTTTTTATAAAGTTTTTATAAAGCTGTTCCTTAATTATGGCTGCTCTGATGTACTTTTGGGAAGTCTGATAAAATGTATTCACCTAGGGTGTACCACTGTTAACACACTACAAGAATATACATTTTGTAGATTCTATTTACCAGTTGATAATTTTTGTTTTGCCAAAATTAGTGTTACTTACATGCATGTTTTTATTTGTTGCATCTTAGAGTAGAAACTCAAGATGACTTTAGAAAAAGCAGTGTCAACATAAAAGTACAAAAAACAAAGTGGACAAAGAAAGCAAACTCCAGCAGGACAAAAAATGGAACACATGCAGCACAGCAAAGTAATAAAGCAAAGACTGACAAAGATAGAGAAATTGCTGAAGAGAAGCAAGCCAAACGCCTAGCAAAGTTGTATGGCAACTTTAAAAAGGATGAAGGAACAGGCCTACTTTCAAAGGTACTAGTAACTTTTTTAATCTGTTAGTGTATAAAAACAAAACAGAGCAATATAATTGCCCAAGAGGAGCAAATAGTAAAAAGACACAAGACAGTTGGCATTTCTATAGGGACAAACAATAGATTCTTTGTTTGTAGCATGTAACTGTTTATTAGAAACAAAAGATAAAATGAACTGTGTACCTCTCCCTTCACATTCATAACAAACATTTCTTTTGTTAATTGATTGCTCTTGGTTCTTTCTTTGCAGTGACTTTCAGGAACCAATGGATATTGATTGATCTGATTCTGAACCTGATTCTGCCAAACTGATGATGTAAACTGCCAAAGTGATGATGTAAACTGCCGAAGTGATGATGCTAATGATGAACACAATGGCTTTAGCTTATATAATGACTGAAAGTGAAATAATGTCCGACTCTGAAACTCCAGCAACTGTTGAAAGCCAAACTCAAATTGCCAGAGCTCTTTCACATGTATGATGTAGGTAATTCTTTAGATTTGATTTGAAGAACCCCATCATTAAGGGACATGTATTTTTTGTCTTCTAATCAATGGATGAATACAGGTACTATTGTTAAACTCAGGTATGTTGGTACTGTCATTTCACTACAGACATGTCTCAAGCCTTTTAGTTATTTTGGAAAAAAGCAATAAAGTTGCTTCTTGTTTTCATTTAATTCTTCTTCTGCATGATTTACTGGTTGCAAAAGTATGTGCCCGTGTGTGTAGTATGTACATACATACATATATGTGTATCCCCTAAAACATGTAAGTGAACAAACTTTGTGAGTTTGTGAAACTGACATTTTTTAAATATGTTTCAGTGGGAACAAGCATTCAAATCAAATATGGTCAGTCCTGATATACATTTGTATGTCAAATATATTTCCCCAACGTGTATAAGCATGTTTTAAGTGTCAAAATTAATATGGTTTAAAACATGTTTAAAACTAGTTTCAAATGAGTTGACTAAGGACTTCTGACAAGTTTAAAACATGAATGAAACACTCAAAACTGATCAGACTTGTTTTGAATTAGTATAGAACACTTTTTAAACTAGTGGATTTTTAGTAAGGAATTCCCCTTTTGCAGTGTGCCAATGATACCTGTCAGAAGTCTGCTTATAGTCTTTCAGCAGTTTGTCACAATGCTGTCAGAAGGCTGTTGTTAGTCTGTCAGGTCTGTTAGTGGTCTTTCAGATGTCTGACGATAGTCTTACATAAGTCTGTTATAAAGCAGTTGAATGTCTGTCAGGTATTTACCTGAGCTGTTGAGAGCTGTTCTCTGCAGCTCAAATCTAATTATGTATGCACAAAAATCAGCCTTCCGGCAGCTAACTGTCAGAAGTCTTTTTGAGAGCTGCTGCAGCTCAAAAACAGCTGTCTCATTTCGGTAAGAGAAGGTATCTTGGCATTTTTATACATTCTGTTATACAGTGTTTTTTCTTACAATCACTAGTTTTCCAAGACAGTAATATTCTTCCAGACGTTTACAAAAGAGGTCTGAATTCTGAATTCTTCTTCCATCATACAATTTTTGTAACATTTGGCAAAATACCATTTTCAGTAATGGGCATTGTAGTTATATTCTGACAAGAGCACTTTATTCTCATGATTGAGCTGTCAAATAACATGTTATTTATCAGAACTAAGGAATTTTTTTTTTTAATGTAGCAAAACATTTTGAATTTTCTGATTTATGCACATTTATATTTATGTTTATAGTTCTTTTCTTGGTCATTATCAAAAAACAGCTAACTGAAAACAAACATTTTTTGCTCTTAATTCACTATGATTTTTTTGCAAATTAAGCTAGTTCCTATGAAACACTCATTCCAATTTGATGTCTTTAAGTAAGATATTTCTCTGTAACATGGAATAACTAGAGTTGGCAGTGCTATAGGCATGGTTAAATGTGTGTGTGTGTGTGTGTGTGTGTATGTAAATAATACTTACGTCTAAAATTTATATTATGATATTTGGTATGCTTAAAATATCATTGTACACGTCATGCTTGTAGTGTTCCATCTGCCTTTAAAATGATTTGACCATCAGTATTTTTTGTATCATTAATTCTACACACTCATTGTAATGTACATGTACCAGAAGGTTAATGGTTGAATACAAGAATCTGTATGACACGTACTTGGTTTTGATGACAGAGGTTGCACCACAGAACAGTCTGAACTTTAGAAGGGTGTGGTGAAAACCAAATAAAACAACAACAACAACAACAACAACAACAAAACATCCCTATCGCAAATGTTTTAACAGATACATTATTATACCCAAACGTTTTTTCTGGTTCCAAACAATGTGATGTCATGTATATGACAGAATCTATTTTTTTAGAAGAACACTTCACTGTAACAATATGCGTTAAGAACCACACAGAACATGGTACCGTGATTGACACATTTGACCATTTTGAACACAGTATGGCAAGGAATATTATTGAGGTGCATGTCTAGGAATGTTTGTGATTTTACCAAAAATATCATTAATTCTTATAATGACTTCTGACAGGTATTTTATCAAAATAAATACTTTTACAGTACACATTACATGTAATAAATACAAATAACGTCAAATTTTAAATACATAGTTTTTTTCTATGTGAACATTAACCAATCTATATATATAATAATAATAAGACTTGGGGAAACATTTCAAGTAAATTTACACTTATAATTGATATAATACATTGCAATATTATAACAGGAGGATTAATACATAATGTGTCTTTTAATTATAGGACAAGAGGACAAGTCTACATTATGGAGCTGAGAAAGGGCATTTGGATATCTGTAAATTGCTGCTGAAAGCTGGGGCCCAAGTAAATGCTGCTGATAGAGTAAGTTGATATTAGATGAACTAATATCTTATTTATCTACTCTGTGACATATACACACATCCCAATGTGACGTCAATTGATTTTTTCAGAGAATATTTTTACGGTAATTTAACTTGATCAGGTAAGTACCGGCATATTTTCATAAAAAAATCAGCTCCCCATACAAAAAGATTTTATAGATATTTTGTAGACAACTATAGAAATTCTACAGAGTTATATTTTGACATGTTTTTGTAACGGACTAGAGATGTGATTAGCCTAGGGGATTACCCTTGTTTATTCAAAATTAATGTAATTTCTGCAATCCTGCCAAATATTTCACACTCTGTCAGTATGATAAGGTTCAATGTGTGGTTCAACACAAAATCTTACTATGCTACAAATTTATCATCTAGGATGTCAACATTTATACTAGAATTACTACATTTCAACATCTACAATGTAGTGAACCAAAATGTTATCAACATTGCTACATTTTTTTTGCATAGGTTACCAATGTCTTAGATTGTCAACATACATGGAGTAACAATATATACTTAGTTGGTGATGATCTGCTTAAATACTGGTATCTCATAGAAAGAAATGTACCACAAGTAGTAATGTTGGTAGGATTTTAGCTGTGACTGACAGTGACATGTTGCAATATGAATAATATTTTTGTCAAGACAGAATGCTTTGTTTCAGGACAACTGGATTCTATTGTATATAGTTTTAAAAATTGAAAGTCATTTAAATAAACATTATGGTGCTAAAGAACACTCATTAGATCTTTTAGCACAACTGAACTGATAAGGTTCAATAGTGCTATAGGCATCACTATTTAAGTGTCTGTCTGTCTGTCTGTCTGTCTGTCTGTCTGTGTGTGTGTCTGTCTGTGTGTGTGTTTGTGTGTTTGTATGTGTAAACAACTTAAAGTCAAAAACTGCTGAACTGATTGCCATGATATTTGGTTTTTCCATTACCTTGGGCGTCTAGTTGGGAAATTGTTTAAGACAAAATGATCTTATTACCGCTGTGATTTGGGTAAAAAATGTGATTTTTGGTGAAAAAACTTAAACTCAAAAAGTGCTAGGCAGATAGGTCTAAAATTTGGTGGGAACATTCTTAAAGGTGGTTAGATTATTTATAAGAATTTTTCACATGGTGATTCCATCAATAATATTATGCAAATTAGGGCTAAAAATGTGTCTTTTTTCTACCAGATTAAGCTTAAATTTCATGGGAATGTAGGGATCTGCATGTGTAGAAATCTCAAGCACCGAAACTACTTGGTGAATTGGGTTGAAACATGTTGGGGATGTTTCTGGAGGTGTTATTCTGCAGTTATTGTTGATAACATTTTTTAAACATTTGGCCCTAGCAACCATAACCACACCCTTACCAACAGTGAAATAACGATGCATATTACAAAGATAACAACAGGGATGGTAGGTAAACAAATGCAGATTTAAAAAATGTATGAAAATATGCCTAGCAACCAGACCACGCCCATAGAAACGGCTAAATACAGTTGTGCTGCAATGCCATTGCTGCTATTTTGACACCCCAGTAAACATCTATGTGTACATATATGTATAAGTGTGCACATAATAAAATACAATTACAGTATTTGATGGTCCAGATTATCAGCACCCCCAACGTTATTATACTACGTACATACCCAAAAATTAACAAGTGCAATCTCATTTGATAAGTTATTCAACAGATTTATATGTATATATTGTTGATTGTTTTGATTAGAAAAAATAGAGCTAGTGTAGTTTTAATGTCAATAATCAGGAATTATATGGAGATTTGTTTGTGATCTGATGTTCATAATGATTGCTGAAAAACACTTTGTACATGACATAACTAATCCTGTATGGATGAGAAATGGGTATTTTGTTAGTATTTGTTTTAAAAAAATGTACCATCTTTTTAGCAAATCTTTTTTTAGCACAACTGAGCTTCTTAGGTTCAGTTAACTAAGTGCTACATGCATGGCAAAGTGTGTGTGTGAGTGTGTGGGTGTGTTTGTGTGAGTGTGTTACTGGGCAGATTGGTGTCAATTTTTGATGGAAACATGCGTAGTGTTGTTTAAACTAAGAATTGTTCATAACATGATGAGCTAGCTCATCAGTGATGTGAAAATTAGGTCTAAAATGTGTATTTTTTGGTAAAAAATCTTAAATTCCAAAACGGCTGAGCATATTGGGCTGAAATTGATTGGAACATTCTTCAGTGTGTTTATATTAAGAATTGGTCAAAACATGATGATCTCATCAATGATGTGAAAATTAGGTCTAAAAATGTCAATTTTGGTGAAAACATACAAATGTATCCTGAAACTGAAATTGCAAGGTGAATGGGTTGAAACTTAGTGGGGATGTTTCTGGAAATGTTATTCTTCAGTTATGGTTGAAAACATTATGAGAAAATTTACCCTAGCAACCATGACCATGCCCTTTGAAACAGTGAAATGATGCATACTACAAAGATAACAACAGGGATTGGTAGGTAAGTGAATGCAGATTCAAAAATATGTATGCAGATATATCTAGCAAAAAGACCATGCCCGGCCCATAGCAACAACTAAATAATGGTTTATATTGGAAAGATGAAAAGTGGGAAGGGCAGGGAAGTTAATAAAGGTTCCAAAAATGTATGCAAATATGCCTAGCAACAAGACCACCCCCATAGCAGCTAAATACAGTTGTGCTACAACACCATTGGCGGTATTTTCTAAAAAATGTAAAATACACAGACCAAGTCTATTTTTGCAGAACACTGAAAAAATTGTAAACAGAGTAATTGTAGTACATTGTACATACAGGAAAGTGAATTGTAAACAGTCAACACAGCTAATCACAAGCAATCAAGCTTTTCATGCATGGTGACATTTTAATAAATTGTAAAGTACAGATTTATGAACAGACTAGAGATGTGATTAGCCTAGGGGATTACCTGTGTAAAGTCAAAGTTAATCTACAACTATATTCAAGCTATATGAAAAGACCTAAAAGAAAGATCCCATATTACAATTTATTGTATTTTCACTTTAAAAATGTCAAGAAAATCTGTATTGTGTAATCAACTATAGTAACAATGCAAGATGACAATAATTATTGTATTATGTCATAGAAGGCATGTGTCCGTATTAAAACTATACTAGAATATTTAGGGTTTTATTAACTACTTTCAGGTGAATAAAATATTTGACAAACTCAGCCTGTGCCCCCTATCAAGTTGCTCAGACATTGTTCAGTGTTTGTCTTTGCTATGGACTCATGGGAGTCAACAGATACACATAGCTGAAACATGAATATGTATTCACTTAGTTTTATGTGAGGTAATGAACACCTAGGTATGTTTGTGATATGAAATCATGAAATAACTCAAGAACCAAAGTTTATAAAAAATATCTTACTTTATATCTGTGTTGTGGGGTTTTGCTTAAAATATCTATGAATATGTGTCAACTGATAAATATGTATACATGAAGAATATAGCACACCATTTCAATTAAATATTGACATAATTAACTGAAATAAAGTACAATCTATATTCTAATACATTACAATTAGTCACTCCATTGTAATTCTATTTGTGTGGTTCCTACTACGCTCAATGTTAGAATAGGTGGGATAGGTAGATTTGTTGTTTGTTTTTTTCATGTGTGAGTGTGAGTGTCTAGTTCAGGTTTAGGGTTGGTAGTAAAACGCTAGGTGGGGGTCAGGTAACCGGAACCAAACAAATGATTCTTTCAGGTCTCATTACGGGTGATGGTTGGCTACCAGTATTTACACATCAGTCAAAATTATACATTGATAGTTGTGATTAGTATGCTATATAGTATATAATTCATGTCTGTATATTTGTGATTGTTGATAAATAACTTGTTGTTATGTATGTATGTATGTATGTATGTATGTATGTATATATGTATGTATGTATGTATGTATGTATGTATGTTTGCACATACATACTTACATAAGTATGTATATTGAGTAACAATATATACTTAGTTGGTGATGATATGCTAAAATAATGGTATTTTACAGAAAGAAATGTACCACATATAGTAATGTTGGTAGGATTTTTGTTGTGAGTGATAGTAAGATGTAGCAATATGAATAAGATTTATATCAAGCCAGAATGCTGTTTCAGGATAACTAGATTCTATTGTATATAGTTTTAAAAAGCAAATCTTATTAAAATGAACATTAGGGATGAAACAAGTTAAATTAGGAAGCCTTCAGTAATTAATAAGGGGAGGGTTGGGGGAATTAGGAGGGGTGGGGTATCTTTTTAGCACAACTGAATTACAATGTAGGTTCAGTAGTGCTATAGGCATCGAGCGGTGTCTGCCCATCTGTCTGTCTGTCTGTCTGTGTATGTGTGTGGATTACTTAAACTCAAGAACTGCCAACCCGATTGCCTTGGTATTTGGTGGACACATTACTTGTGGGGTCTAGTTGGGAAATTGTTCAAATGAAAGTAATTGCATTACAGGTGTGTGATTTGGGTAACAAAATGTGATTTTTGGTTAAAAAAAACTCAAACTTAGAAACTCCTGGGCAGATTGGTGCGAAATTTGGTGGGAACATTCTTAAGGGGTGTGTAAAATCAGATTTGTTCATGACATGATGATTAGGGCTAAACATGTGTCTTTTTGGTCAAAAATCAATAATTCCAAAACTGCTGAGTAGATTGGGCTGAAATTTATTGGGAATGCATCTAGGGATGTATAGATGAAGAATTATTAAGGATACAATGATGTCATGAGTGATATGCACATTAGGTGTGAAAATCTTGGGATGCAGTTATTATTTTTGTTTGTCAACATCATTACAGGGATACGCTGTCTTAAATGTAGTGTAATCTAGACATCGAGATCACACTCTGTCGGAAACAAAACTTTCACCAATTGTATCTGTTGTGAGTTGTGTTGTGCTGTGTTGTGTTGTGCTGTGCTGTGCTGTGTTGTGTTGTGTTGTGTTGTGTTGTGTTGTGCTGTGCTGTGCTGTGCTGTGCTGTGTTGTGCTGTGCTGTGCTGTGTTGTGTTGTGTTGTGTTGTGTTGTGCTGTGTTGTGCTGTGCTGTGCTGTGCTGTGCTGTGTTGTGTTGTGTTGTGTTGTGTTGTGCTGTGCTGTGCTGTGCTGTGCTGTGCTGTGCTGTGTTGTGTTGTGTTGTGTTGTGTTGTTCCAAAGTTGTGTTCTTCATTTTGTTTTAAGTCTTTCAACCAAAATGTTGGTGAAATTATCAAACACCTAGATTCTCCATCGCAATTAATACACATTGGTAACGCTGACACCACTGGTTTCCCATTCTTCTTTAGACATCCTATATGTGCCAATCTCTTCCTAGAATGTTATGTCTTCTTCTGAATTCAAAACTCTTTCAAACTTCTTCACCAAATTAACTGCAATAAAGAGAATGTTTGATTAAAATTAAGAAAATCTTATAAAGTGCCAAAGAACATTCATTATATTATAATTTTTTATCATTAGCTGAGATATATTTGTCAAAATTAATTTATACACTTATAGTGGATTATATATTATTCTTGTGAAACTAATCCTTGCAAACAAATCTAAAATCAATTTAATGTTGTTCAGCCTATTATATAGTACACAAAATAAATGATGATATATTACTGTCATCTCTTTCTTATAAAACTGTGTAAGAATATGACAGGGTCACAGATATTGATTCTTTTCAAAACTCTTTCTGGTTATTTAACAAGGAAGTGTTTTGCTCTTCTGACAAAAGTTGTATTCAGTACTTGTAACTTTTTTTCCAATAGTTTTGTTATTGTTGTCTACAGAGATGTTATGATAGATAGTCTTGTCAGTTATCATGTCTAATTAAAACATAGCGTAAGTGAAATCATGTTAGATTACATCACAAAATATCTGAAGAATGTAAACATATTTAAGTTGTATTCAACATTTGATATTGGCTTGTGTAACTGTTAACTGACGAACAATTGACTTTGGTGTAGTTGTGATGCTTGAGTCTTTAAAATGTTGAAAAAAAAGAAGAAGGTTCATTTGGCAGTTTTTGGAGTGTTTGGATAATTACATTTGTATGTCAATATACAAACCCATTTACACTAAATAGATGGTAAAGCTCAGGGAAGGAGGTGCTGTCCCTTTTAGATTTGAAATGATAATGTAATTATGTTAAAATGGGATTTGTCAGTTCATCATATTGGTTCATGTTATAGTCTCTCAACAAATACATGGTCTATTACACCTTTGTGAGATTTCACTAGTTATGAGCATGGTAGTTAAGGTAATATTATCATTGAGGTATAAGGGGAGATAACTGAATGGTATAAATGATTCATTTCTGTATTGCAACAAACTCTGTAATATTGTTTTAACAAGACATGTAATCCTTGCATTGAATTCCATTCAAATCAAAACTATCACAAATGACTTATTAAAATATATATTCAATAAGATTGCACATGTATATCGAGATGACATCTGTAAAGACAAATTTGTTTGGAGTTTACCATTCTAGAATGGTAGGTGATACTTCCATGGTAAAACTTGTTTTAATTGTGGATAGCTATAAATAAATAACACAAACACAGATTGTTAGAGCATAATTATAACGACTGTTGTATTCTTATAAGACTGATAACATGTTGGGAAGAGAGAGAGCGAGCAAGTTACATCCTCATTAAGATATATATTATTGGTAACTTAAGAGAATCAATATGCATGTGTTTAGGGTTTCTTAGCATTTCTGCTATAGTGCGATTGAAAGATGTGATTTCAGGCGGTGTATTTAAAATGAAAAATATGGTTTTATCACTTAGTATTTATATGCAATCAGATTCCAGAGTTCTACACAAATTGTTGCCGATTTCGAGAATTGTCATGTCCTTGGCATTTTTAGGGGAATAAGTCCACAACCTCCAATTTTCAATATTATAGTAATATTTAGTATTTATGCAATAAGATTCTGGAGTTCTACTCATAAGTAATTTCTATTAACTGCCTTACTTAAAAATCAAATCCCATGTTTATCGCACTTTGTTGTTTGTATTTGTCTTTATTGTCATCACAATTTCAGTCTAATGTCCGAAATAAAATGTGTATGTGTATATAACAGTGACTGTGTTTGAGTTAAGTCATTTTTAACATAAGTACACCACCCGAAATCACTTTATAAGCACGCTTTTGGTAATAATACAATAAAAAGTGATAAAATCAAAGCATGCCCTATTTGGTCAAAGTCAACATTTTTTGAACATCTGCAGTCTATTTATCCGTTATACAATAAAAGTGATAAAAACCATATTTTAAGTGTAATCCCAAAATCTGGATTTTTTTAATCTCTATTCATAGGCAATGACAGTTTACCGGGGGGGGGGATAGGTCCGGGGCATTTGTCCTATGGGGGCATTTGTCTGGGGGCATTTGTCCTAGAACTGTGTAGAACACAATATAGCACATAGTTGAGTATTCTTAAGTTGCATAGTCTTTCCAGTAGGATGGTGGTTATATTACATGGCCACTTCTGGATTTCATTGGTGACTTGGGTGATGTAGCAACTATTGGTTTAGGTGATAATGACGTTGCTTCCTTGACATCAGGTCGGTTGGACCATTCAGAATTACTCCTTGTAGACAGTGGTGGTTTGATGATATTGGGAGTATGAGATGTCATGTTTGTTTCTCCCAAGTCTTTAGAATCTGCTGGTTCCATTATTTTCTTGAAGTGTGCTCTGCTACGTCGATAAGTTGTGTTGGATGACTCAACTTCTTAAGATCTTTCATCCAAACGCTGTGTGACAATGGCTTTTGGCCATTTCTTTTTTCCTAGAATGAACGGTTTCATTCTAACCACATCACCTTCTTCTAACACTGGGAGATCATCTAAGTTTCTGTCATAGTATACTGCTTGTGTTCTAGTCCTATGGTTCATTAGGTGTTGTGCTTGATTTGAGCTTCTTTGTTGCGTTGATACAGTAGTGTGAGGTGAATGTTACTGTTGGATTTCTTACACTTCCTCAGGAGTTGTTTGGCTATCTTGACAGCTGCTTCAACTTTACCATTTGCCTTGCTATTGTATGGGCTGATAGTAAGATATTCAAAGTCCCATACTTTTGAGAATGTTGCAAACTCAGTAGAGATGTATTGTGGTCCATTGTCGGAAACTAACTCTTCTGGGATTCCATATCGGGCAAAGGGCTGTTTTGTTTTCCTTATAACTGTTGAAGATTTGGTGTCTGGAAGTTTATCCAGTTCATAAAAGTTGCTATAATATAGTAATCAACAGTTACCAAGTAGTCTCGATTATCATAGGTAAACAAATCGGATGCTACCTTTTGCCATGGTCTGTGTGGTTCATCATTGTTTCCTTGCACTGGCTGGATTCATTTGTTCAGCAAGTTTCACATGATGTGATATATTTCGTTATATCAGCATTGCTCATTGTTTTAAAATACATTATACATTGTCATATAACCGCAAAATGTGCATATGAGCCACATATGCAAAGATTGACCTGTATCACATACATGCTGAAACCAGTCATTGGCTTCATAATATCTTGCTTCATGAGAATGTCCATTGAGCAGAAAATAGTGAAGAATATTTTATTTTCACTGGAATTACCGTTAAAAACGGTAATAAACAGTACTCAACATGTTTTAGAATTTCACAGGTAATATGTGTGTCAAGTGCAGTTTCTTGTTCTACTCCTTAAAACATGTTGATACCCTGTATTTGGCTTGTCAACACAGCCTGTGTATGTGTAAAGTGCACTGTTATTGTTGATAATTTTGGTTCAGACTAAAATTCACTTTTCAAAAATAATAATGCAGTGTGTACATATACAGACTGTGTTTACAAGCATTTACACAGGAGTGTTTCAATGTGCCTTATGGAGTAGAACAAGAAACTAAAAACTGTAGTTGATACACAGAACAAAACATACTGAAAAAATCATCAAAAGTTACAGCTACTGTCCCTTTAATCTGTCCACATAATTACCATCCATCCATCTATCAGTGAATTTGTCATTTTGAGATGGGGGAGGGTCACATTTTAGAACTTGGGATTGGGGGGAGGGTCACATTTTACAGCTCAGACATACCCTAAATCCCCCCTCCCTCATAATTACTGAAGGCTCCCTTATAAAGTATGCAAATGGAGTATTTATACAGAGTCATGTATATATATCAGAGAGAGATCAGAGAGACAGACAGACAGACAGACAGACAGACAGACAGACTGACTGACAGAGACAGAGATCTTTACCACTCTGGTCATTGTTGTGTCCAGATGATGGTAGAAGATCAAGAGCGAATAAGGATGGAAGTAAAATGAGAAGTGTTGATGGGATATGTGTTGGACATTTCTACCAGAGGCTTCTAAAACATGACAGCAACATTTTGTGATGTTGTGATTGTAGGAAGGGATGTCGTGGACAATGCACAGTCATGCATGCATGTCTGAAAGCAGGTCTCCAATATATTGTCCATTGTGTTTGTGGTGGTGACTGTTCTTAAGCATATCTGTCTTGTGATACATGTCTAGTACAATAGTAATAAATCACATAAACAGTTCCCCTGAGATCATTTAATACTCCATTATATACCAATAGAAGTGAAAAATGCATCACTGCAATCATTTAAATATAAATGTGTTACTAGATGGAAAATTGTTCAAATGAAAATGATTGCATCAGAGATGTGCATTTTAAGTGAAAAAATGTGATTTTTAGTCCAAAGACTTAAACTCCAAAACTACTGGGCAGCTTGGCCTGAAATTTGGTGGGAACGTTATGTAGTGGGTGTAAATTTAGATTTGTTCATGACATGATGATCCCATCAGTGATATGCAAATTAAGGTTAGTCAAAAGTCTATAATTCCAAAAGTACTTCGGTTGATTTCGCTGAAATAGGATGTTTCTGGGGATGTACAGATCAGGTGATATTAATTACAATCATGATGATCTCTTTAGAAATGTGGAAATTAGGGCTAAAAAAACTTGTTTTTTTAGTTGAAATGCCAGTCAGGCAAAAAGAGTATACATAGATTATTGTTTTATTGATCCAATTAAACTATTAAAATTTTGTATGGGTTACTTAACACAATGTAACAATTGTGTGTGAATGGTACTAGAATTAATCTCTCCATGATGTTGCTTGGAATTCGAAACCGTGCCTACCTAACTTGAACACTGAACTACATTTTGGTTCAATGTAAAATGCCTGTCTGTCTGTCTGTCTGTCTGTCTGTCTGTTTGTATGTCTGTCTTGTAGATGATGCAGTGATTTTGGTATTGAACTTTACCTCTCAAACTACTAGAGATGAAATTTGGTTATGATTCTGAAAGTGTTACTGTTAATCTGCAAATTGTGAATGTATCATACTTAATATGTCATTGGCCCTAGCAACCATGACCACACCCTAAGCAACAGTCAAATGATAGGTTCCTTGACAATTATAACAAGGATGAGTAGGCAAGTGAATATACATTATTGTAGAATATGTAAATGCCCTTAGCAACAAGACCACGCCCATAGGAATGAGTAAACAATGACATATAATGCCAAAATAACACTGGTGATGGGAAGGTAAATGAGCATTGCGAAATTGTATGCCGAGAAACAAGATAGTGCCCATAGTAACATTTAAATGATGGTGTATATAGCAGGTATAACATTAACACCATGGATGGGAAGGCATGGGAATAAATCTTCAAAGAATGTAAGTCTAGCAAGAAGACCATGTTAATCATTACAGATAATTAAACTGTATCATCAACAGTTATGCTATGTACAACGTCATTGGCACTTTATAAAAATGGTTAGACCTAATTTGCATATCGCTAATGGGATCAGCATGTTGTGAATGCAGCTTCATCTACACCTCTCCAGAGGCAGCCCCATGAAATTCCTGCCCAATCTGCTAGGTATTTTAGAATGATAGATTTTAGACAAAAAACTCGTAATTTCAGGTGCAGCAAATGAGTCATTTTTAGTCCCCGCCGGACGAAGTTCAGGACGGGGACTTATGGATTGATTTTTTTCAAACTTGATACAAGGGCAACATTCTATGGCATACATATGCACGTCAATTTGTTTTATGATATGATCCAATATGGCCGCCTAGCAGTCATTTTGTTTGCAAATTTTCCCTGTCTAAAGCCATAACTCAGACATGCTTTAACAGATCTCATTCAAAGTTAGCATTAGGACAGTGTTCTATGAAATACATGTGCATATTCATTGTTGTCATGATACGATCCAATATGGCTGCCTAGCAGCCATTATGTTTGTGAATTTTCCATGTCCAAAGCCATAAATCAGACATGCTTGGACAGTTCTCATTCAAAGTTGGTATTAGGACAATGTTTTATGACATACATGTGCATATCCATATTCATCGTGTCATGATCCAATATGGCTGCTTAGCAGCCATTTTGTTTGCGAATGTTCCATGTCCAAAGCCATAACTCAGATATGCTTGAACAGATCTCATTCAAAGTTGGTATTAGCACAGTGTTCTATGACATACATGTGCATATACATTGTTGTCGTGATACGATCCAATATGGCCACCTAGCAGCCATTTTATTTGCAAATTGTCCATGTCCAAAGCCATAACTCAGACAGGCTCTAACAGATCTCATTCAAAGTTAGTATTAGGACTGTGTTCTATGACATACATGTGCATATCCATTTTCGTTGTGATACGATCCAATATGGCTGCCTGGCAGCCATTTTATTTGCAAATTTTCCATGTCCAAAGCCATAACTCAGACATGCTTGAACAGCCCCCCCCCCCCCCCATACCCGACCCATCCTTTATTGTTGAATGGTTTATTCCATCAGGTCATCTTGAAGAGTAGGCATGTCCCATGTCCAACGAGGAGACACAACATGAGTTGGCATGTTCCATGTCCAACGAGCAGACATGACATATCTAAGTCTGTTTGATTTAGGTTCACAAGTGTTGTTGCATGATCAGAGTAGTGATATCAAGAAAATGACAACATAAAGTGCCAGTTCCTTAAAACACAATCATAGTGAGGACTATGTCATTCTCAATGACTTGTTCTGAAATTATTTCAGAAAGTTAAAACATAGCTAATAAACACTTTTTACGTTTGATTCAAGATTGGAGAGGAAAGTGAAAGCTGTTTGTATCAGCCCTCCCCACTACGATATTACACAACCTGTCCTCCCAATACGCCTTCTTGAAGTTTCCCATTGGTATTCTAATAGCTAGTATATTTATTCGAGATGAAATATGTTTACTTTGTTGTTAAATGCACTGTTCAAAAGGCGACGCGAGTACGATTGGGCTAAAATATGCCGTCCTTGGCCCGGGGATGCCGTCAAACGTCACCACGGTATCGTAATGCTTCTTGTCGGCAAATAATAAAAAATCAGATAAATAAAAGTCAATGAGTGTGAAACACGCGACATTACAAGTGTTTATATATATCTAGTCTAGCCGTTTTTGATTTATTTTGCCATAATATGGGGAGATCATATTTTAGCATTTATACCAACAGACACTGCCAATTAGTCAGAAAGTGTGAGTAAATATCGGTAAATGTTGGTTAATAAGACATGTAGAGTGTAGTTTTTGTTTACTGATGTCTGTTACAACCACTAGCAATGTATTTTTTCACAATGCTGTTGAGTTTTGTTCACCTAGTGACTACGCTCGCCATAGGCTACGTGCTATCCATGTCTCTTTATGACGTCATAAAATCCCGTGGTCTAGGTGGGACCGGAAATACCCGAAAACTCTCGAAGTAAATCCGAAGGGAAGTGACTGAAAAAGGGTCATTTTAAGGTGTTTGCAGACGCTTTTGAAAAGTTTTAAAACCAGAATGCATTTCACAAACATGTCGTCTAGCAAATTAGCGATAGTGAATGTGAGCATTTTGAATCACCTTTAATTTCTACCATGAATATCCAAATTATCACACAGAAATCCACAACAAAATAAAAAAAAATTGACTAATCAGAAAGATTAATGATTTCTCACACAAAATCTGTCTGAAATATCTGTAATGAGAAAAAAACTATGAAAACAACATCCTTATAGACTATAATCTATATCACAAATACTATCTAGAAGCAACAGGAGAAACATTGTCAATAATCCTTTAACAGTATGTAAAACCTCAAAATGCGATATGACCACCCTTTATCTAAAAACATATGTATCAGTGAGTTACCAGTCCACTAAGACAAATGTACAGACACTTGCATCATATCTATAGTGCTTTGAGACATTTAGATATATAGCATTTTTGTTTTTTGCATAATTCTGTATCTCGACTTTAGTCCTGGTTACAAACTTTTGTTGGTAAGTATCGGGAATGAAATATACACTGAGCTTGAATATACACTGAGCTTGAATATACACTGAGCTTGAATATACTCTGAGCTTGAATATACTCTGAGCTTGAATATACACTGAGCTTGAATATACTCTGAGCTTGAATATACTCTGAGCTTGAATATACACTGAGCTTGAATATACACTGAGCTTGAATATACACTGAGCTTGAATATACTCTGAGCTTGAATATACTCTGAGCTTGAATATACACTGAGCTTGAATATACACTGAGCTTGAATATACACTAAGCTTGAATATATACTGAGCTTGAATATACACTGAGCTTGAATATACACTGAGTTTGAATATACACTGAGCTTGAATATACTCTGAGCTTGAATATACACTGAGCTTGAATATACTCTGAGCTTGAATATACTCTGAGCTTGAATATACTCTGAGCTTGAATATACTCTGAGCTTGAATATACTCTGAGCTTGAATATACTCTGAGCTTGAATATACTCTGAGCTTGAATATACTCTGAGCTTGAATATACACTGAGCTTGAATATACACTGAGCTTGAATATACACTGAGCTTGAATATACTCTGAGCTTGAATATACTCTGAGCTTGAATATACACTGAGCTTGAATATACTCTGAGCTTGAATATACACTGAGCTTGAATATACACTGAGCTTGAATATACACTGAGCTTGAATATACTCTGAGCTTGAATATACTCTGAGCTTGAATATACACTGAGCTTGAATATACACTGAGCTTGAATATACACTGAGCTTGAATATACACTGAGCTTGAATATACTCTGAGCTTGAATATACACTGAGCTTGAATATACACTGAGCTTGAATATACACTGAGCTTGAATATACACTGAGCTTGAATATACTCTGAGCTTGAATATACTCTGAGCTTGAATATACACTGAGCTTGAATATACACTGAGCTTGAATATACTCTGAGCTTGAATATACTCTGAGCTTGAATATACTCTGAGCTTGAATATACACTGAGCTTGAATATACACTGAGCTTGAATATACTCTGAGCTTGAATATACTCTGAGCTTGAATATACACTGAGCTTGAATATACACTGAGCTTGAATATACTCTGAGCTTGAATATACACTGAGCTTGAATATACACTGAGCTTGAATATACACTGAGCTTGAATATACACTGAGCTTGAATATACACTGAGCTTGAATATACTCTGAGCTTGAATATACACTGAGCTTGAATATACACTGAGCTTGAATATACACTGAGCTTGAATATACACTGAGCTTGAATATACACTGAGCTTGAATATACTCTGAGCTTGAATATACACTGAGCTTGAATATACACTGAGCTTGAATATACACTGAGCTTGAATATACTCTGAGCTTGAATATACACTGAGCTTGAATATACTCTGAGCTTGAATATACTCTGAGCTTGAATATACACTGAGCTTGAATATACTCTGAGCTTGAATATACACTGAGCTTGAATATACTCTGAGCTTGAATATACTCTGAGCTTGAATATACACTGAGCTTGAATATACACTGAGCTTGAATATACACTGAGCTTGAATATACTCTGAGCTTGAATATACTCTGAGCTTGAATATACACTGAGCTTGAATATACACTGAGCTTGAATATACACTAAGCTTGAATATATACTGAGCTTGAATATACACTGAGTTTGAATATACACTGAGCTTGAATATACTCTGAGCTTGAATATACACTGAGCTTGAATATACTCTGAGCTTGAATATACTCTGAGCTTGAATATACTCTGAGCTTGAATATACTCTGAGCTTGAATATACTCTGAGCTTGAATATACTCTGAGCTTGAATATACTCTGAGCTTGAATATACACTGAGCTTGAATATACACTGAGCTTGAATATACACTGAGCTTGAATATACTCTGAGCTTGAATATACTCTGAGCTTGAATATACACTGAGCTTGAATATACTCTGAGCTTGAATATACACTGAGCTTGAATATACACTGAGCTTGAATATACACTGAGCTTGAATATACTCTGAGCTTGAATATACTCTGAGCTTGAATATACACTGAGCTTGAATATACACTGAGCTTGAATATACACTGAGCTTGAATATACACTGAGCTTGAATATACTCTGAGCTTGAATATACACTGAGCTTGAATATACACTGAGCTTGAATATACACTGAGCTTGAATATACACTGAGCTTGAATATACTCTGAGCTTGAATATACTCTGAGCTTGAATATACATTGAGCTTGAATATACACTGAGCTTGAATATACTCTGAGCTTGAATATACTCTGAGCTTGAATATACTCTGAGCTTGAATATACACTGAGCTTGAAAATACACTGAGCTTGAATATACTCTGAGCTTGAATATACTCTGAGCTTGAATATACACTGAGCTTGAATATACACTGAGCTTGAATATACTCTGAGCTTGAATATACATTGAGCTTGAATATACACTGAGCTTGAATATACACTGAGCTTGAATATACACTGAGCTTGAATATACACTGAGCTTGAATATACTCTGAGCTTGAATATACACTGAGCTTGAATATACACTGAGCTTGAATATACACTGAGCTTGAATATACACTGAGCTTGAATATACACTGAGCTTGAATATACTCTGAACTTGAATATACACTGAGCTTGAATATACACTGAGCTTGAATATACACTGAGCTTGAATATACTCTGAGCTTGAATATACACTGAGCTTGAATATACACTGAGCTTGAATATACACTGAGCTTGAATATACACTGAGCTTGAATATACTCTGAGCTTGAATATACACTGAGCTTGAATATACTCTGAGCTTGAATATACACTGAGCTTGAATATACACTCAGCTTGAATATACTCTGAGCTTGAATATACACTGAGCTTGAATATACACTCAGCTTGAATATACTCTGAGCTTGAATATACTCTGAGCTTGAATATACTCTGAGCTTGAATATACTCTGAGCTTGAATATACACTGAGTTTGAATATACACTGAGCTTGAATATACACTGAGCTTGAATATACTCTGAGCTTGAATATACTCTGAGCTTGAATATACACTGAGCTTGAATATACACTGAGCTTGAATATACTCTGAGCTTGAATATACACTGAGCTTGAATATACACTGAGCTTGAATATACACTGAGCTTGAATATACACTGAGCTTGAATATACTCTGAGCTTGAATATACACTGAGCTTGAATATACACTGAGCTTGAATATACACTGAGCTTGAATATACTCTGAGCTTGAATATACACTGAGCTTGAATATACACTGAGCTTGAATATATACTGAGCTTGAATATACACTGAGCTTGAATATACTCTGAGCTTGAATATACTCTGAGCTTGAATATACACTGAGCTTGAATATACACTGAGCTTGAATATACACTGAGCTTGAATATACACTGAGCTTGAATATACACTGAGCTTGAATATACACTGAGCTTGAATATACTCTGAGCTTGAATATACTCTGAGCTTGAATATACTCTGAGCTTGAATATACACTGAGCTTGAATATACTCTGAACTTGAATATACACTGAGCTTGAATCCAATTTGGGATCTTGACTGTAATCTTCATAAAGAATAAAGTTAAGTCAAATTAGTTAATCTTAAGTTAAAAAAAATGTTTACTAGTTTGCTAACCAATCCTATATCATCCTAATTTACCAATCAAATGAAGGTCAATATCAAATTCGAGGCAATATGTAATGAATGTTGAACGTTTTTGTGTGTTAGATGTCAATAAAGTTTGAGTAGCTGTCTTAGTTTAGTACTTGGTTGTAAGGTGCCAGTTCCCTTATCCCATAGTAAGTTAACCCTAAATATACCTTTGCTACAATATTTATGACAGACTATATAATTTGCAATCTGATTTGCGGCCTTACAGGTCAAGTCTGCAGTAGTTTATAGCAAAAAACTAATGTGGGTGTTTCGATAAAAGTGGAAAATTGAGGTGACCTTGTAATTAGACTATGACCTTGACCTTGGATCGAAAAGATCAGGTGATAAGTGAGTTGCCCGTCCTCTAAAACTAATATATAGACACTTGCATCATATCTGTGGCACTTCGTGACCCTGTGATATTCAGTAATTTTACATTTTGGTGATCCCGATACCAGTTGTCTTGGTAACAGAAGTTTATAATAAAAACAACTCCGCATATGCCTTTGCTTTATTTTTCTAAAAAAAACTATATAATTCGCTATTTTCTGAGCGATTTTCATCTGTAAATTTCATGTCTGATGTTAGCAATAGAAAAGATTCCGACAGTGTTTTAATAATTGCAAAAAATTAAGATGACCTTGATTTTTTTGACAATGACCTTGACCTTGGATCGAAATAATCATGTAATCAGTGAATTGGTTGTCCCCAAAACATTATATACAAACATTTACATCATATCAATAGCACTTTCACATTTAGTATATTAACACCTTTGGTGTAGTTGGGGATATTGACAGCAGTTGTCTTGGTAACAGTTTTGTTGCTAGGGTATAAAGCAACTTCATATATACTTTTTCATGTTTTTTGGAAAGAATGTATGTTTGGCTATATTCTGACTGACTTACAGCTTTACCAGTCATATCTGATAGAAGTATAGTGAGTTTGCACAAGAGAATCCAGAGGGGCAACATCAGTTTTCTGAAGGCCTATCTGTAGATGTTACACTATCCAAATATACTGCCAAAATTTGTACTTCAAGCTGGGCAATTTTTTTCCAAATTTTAGCCCTGATTATTGTATCCTCTCCATCAATATGGTCATTCCCTTATATAGGAAACAAAAAGTGTTATGAGAAATGCCCCCTAATAAATAGTGAGTATTCCCTAATTTGACTTCAATATTTGTATCAGTGCTTCAAGGAATAGCAGACAAAAAGAAAATGACTTTTACAGTAGTGTAAGGTCCATTTTATTGACAGTATTTCAGTTTCATTTTTCAAGAGTCCAGGTGCCCATCCCAGCAGCCCAGCCCATGAATCCAACCACAGAGCCTGGCTCATTGCTCTGTGCAGCCCTATGGTTCAGCCCAGGTTTTAGTATATGTATATAAACAGTTATTTAGTCTAAAATTGACTCTAATTACTGTCTAATCTTGTAACCATGGTAGCCAAAATATGTGTGAGCCATGCCATCCAATCATAATTTACCGACTTATAGTGTTGTCCATACAGATGTGTATTTGATATGTACATGTACATATAAGTTATAACATGGTACACAGTCATACTCAGTGGTATTTCTGTTTACTCTTTTTTGTGTGTCAAATTTCAGATTCACACATGACTTCATAAGTATGTATAATTAAATTATGTCTGAGATGTGTAGGGACATATTTTGGTCACAGCACACTGACTGAATAATATTTCTTAATTGTTTAGCCTACAGACACTTGAATCAAACT